>NC_057803.1:56921258-57104911 GCF_018294505.1 Triticum aestivum
CGGCGACGAGCAGTGCGGCGGGGCGGCGCGACAGGCGGCGACGGCGGCTCGGCAGCGGCAGCGACAGCTACGGCGGCGGGCGGCTGCAGCGACGGCTCGAGGCGGTAGGAGGTGGCGCGGCTTGGTGGAGGAGAGGGCAGGGGGCGGCTTATAAGGAGCCCCGAGGGGGTCCGACTTGGGCAGGGGGGCAGTTGGCGGCGTGTGGCCCTCGGACTTCGGAGGAGTCCGGCTCGGGCGCGAGGTGGAAGGTTGGGACGCGGTTTGTGCCGGCAGGGCCTTCAGCCTAGTTCGGTCTGAAACTTTTTTTAAAATAATTTCACCGTGAAGAAAAAATACAAATAAAATAAAAAAATACTAAAATTCTAGCTTTTCACCGTCCTCTCCTAATATTTAGGACAAAGTGAACATTTTTCTCGGCTAAATGCAATTTTTAAAAATGCACATTTTCCCCTAATTTAACCAAATAAAATTCCAAATAAAATTCAAAAAAAAAATATTTTTATTCAAAATTAAATTTCCAATATTTCCTAGCCGTTTTTGAAGAAGTCATATTATCTTCTCTCATTATTTATTTATTTTGAAAATAATTGGAAATATAATTTCAAATAAAAATCACTTTGATCCAATTTTTCCCATTTTGAAAATTCAAGAATGGATTTTTGTGAACACCTCCAACTCTCTCAAATGGTCCTTGAGTTGCTTAAGTCTCTAGGATCAAAATGTCCAAATACACCAAATTCGAAATGCAAAAATCATGGATGCATATGATGACCCAGTGATTAACATCCAAACTGAAAATTGGGATGTTACATCCAGCATGCATCTAGTGTATTAAGTTCATGGCGAAACGGAGTAATGCAATAAGAACGATGACATGATGTAGACAAGATCTATTTATGTAGAAACAGACCCCATCATTTTATCCTTAATAGAAATGATACATATGTCTCGGTTTCCCTTCTATCACTGGGATCAAGCACCGTAACATCGAACCCACTACAAAGCATGGCCAAACAAAACCCAGATATTGGAGAAGAAATACGAGGCTATAAGCAATCATGCATATAAGAGATCAAAGAAACTCAAATAACTTTCATGGATAAAAAGAGATAGATCTGATCATAAACTCAAAGTTCATCGGATCCCAACAAACACACCACAAAAGAATTACATCATATGGATCTCCAAGAGACCATTGTATTGAGAATCAAATGAGAGAGAGGAAGCCATCTAACTACTAACTACGGACCCAAAGGTCTACAAAGAACTACTCACACATCATCGGAGAGGCACCAATGGAAGTGGTGAACCCCTCTGTGATGGTGTCTAGATTGAATCTGGTGGTTTTGGACTCTGCGCGGCTGGAATTGATTTTCATCGACTCCTCTAGGGTTTCTGGTATATTGGGGTATTTATAGACTAAATAGGCGGTCCAGGGGGCACCCAAGGTGGGCACAACCCACCAAGGGGCGCCTGGGCCTCCAAGCGTGCCCTGGTGGGTTGTGCTCCCCACGGAGCAGCCCTTAGGTGCTTCTTCAGCCCATTGGATGTCTTCTGGTCCATAAAAACTCCACAAAAAGTTTTGCTGTGTTTGGACTACGTTTGATATTGATTAGTTGTGATGTAAAAAATATGCAAAAAAACAACAATTGACACTTGGCACTATGTCAATAGGTTAGTTCCAAAAATGATATAAAATGACTATAAAATGATGATAAAACATCCAAGATTGATAATATAACAACATGGAACAATCAAAAATTACAGATACATTGGACACGTATCAGCATCGCCAATCTTAATTCCTGCTCGTCCTCGAGTAGAGTAAATGATAAAAACGGAATTTTTTGATGTGGAATGCTGCCTAACATGTCATATCATATTCTTTTCTTTATAGCATGGACATTTGGGCTTTTATATTGTTCAAAGCAATTGTCTAGTTTTGACATGATAACTTAAATACTCACGCATATCAACAAGCAACCATGTCTTTCAAAATATCAATGCTAAAATAAGCTATCCCTAGCCCATCATGCTCAATCATTGATCAATTCATGAAACACATTCGCATATTAACTACACCCAATGCTGAAGTATGATCATAGTGCCCCTAGTTGGTTCTTTTATAAGAGAAGATGGAGACTCAAATTCAAAAATAAAAATTGCATAAAGTAAAAGAAAGGCCCTTCGCAGAGGGAAGTAGGGATTTGTAGAGGTGCCAGAGCTCAAAGAAAAAATTGAGAGATAAAAACATTTTGAGAGACATACTTTTCCCACCAAAGAAAACGACTTAGAGTTCCCAACACTTTCCATGCTAGATATATCATAGGCGGTTCCCAAACAGAAATTAAAGTTTATTCCTTTTTCCACCATACTTTCATTTTCCATGGCTAATCGTATCCACGGGTGCCATCCATACCAAACACTTCCCAAGGAATTTATTATTTGACAACATAAAGTAAATTCATTTTTCGTTTCGGGACCGGGCATCCCTAATACCTTTGCCTTACTCTCATGCAATGGCAAGTGAATAAACATTCATCGTGAGGAAAACACATCTAGCATGGAAAATATTAGCCACCCCTCACCGCCTCGCGAGCGGTACGAGAACACAAAAGAGAAATTTATTTTGAATATTAGAGATGGCCCATACGAATTTGCTTAGAACGGCAAAAGAATACCGCAAATAGGTAGGTATAGTGGACTCATGTGGAAAAACTGGTTTAAAGGAATTTGGATGCACAAGTAGTGATCATACTTAGTGCAAAATGAAGGCTAGCAAAAGATTGAGAAGCGACCAACCAAGAAACGAATAATCTCATAAGCGAGCATTAAGCATAATTAAAACCGAATAATGCACCACAAGTAGGATATAATTTCATTGCATGACTATTGACTTTCGTGCTTGCATAGGGAATCACAAACCTTAACACCAATATTCTTACTAAAGCATAATTACTCATCAACATGACTCACATATCACATCATCATATCTCAAAACTATTACTAAGAATCAAGTTTATTTTGTCCAATGATCTTCATGAAAGTTTTTATTATATCCTTCTTGGATATCTATCACCTTGGGACTAATTTTCATGTGTTGCTTTTGATAAGCTCAAACAAATATAAGTGAAGATCATGAGCACAAAATTTCTTTGTCTCAAATTAATTTAAGTGAAGCAAGAGAGAATTTCTTTAAAATTTTACTAATTCTCAAATAAATCTAAGTGAAGCAAGAGAGCATTTCTTCAAAAATACTAAAGCACACCGTGCTCAAAAAGGTATAAGTGAAGCACTGGAGCAAATCCATAGGTCATAAAAATTTAAGTGAAGCATAGAGAGCAATTATAACACGTCATGGCATAATTTTGGCTCTCTCAAATAGGTGTGTCCAGCAAGGAATCAAGACTTAAAACACAAAATAAAACAAGCAAAAACTCATATCATACAAGACACTGCAAGCAAAACATATAGTATGTGACGAATAAAAATATAGCTTCAAGTAAAATACCGATGGTCATTAGAAGAAAGAGGGGATGCCACTCAGGGCATCCCCAAGCTTAGTTGCTTGCTCTATTTGGATAATAGCTTGGGATGCCGGGGCATCCCCAAGATTTGGCTCTTCTTACTCCTTATTACTTCATCCACCGTAAGATAACCCAAAACTTGAAAACTTCAATCCACAAAACTCAACAAAACCTCTGTGAGATCCGTTAGTATAAGAAAACAAATCACTACTATAAGTGTTGTAGAAAGCCAATTCATATTTTGTTCTTGAATTATATCTACTGTATTCCAAATTTTGTATGGCAAAAACTCATCAAAGAAAACCATAGAATCATCAAAACAAGCACACAACGCAAAGAAAACAGAATCTGTTAAAAACAGAACAGTCTGTAGCAATCTGTATATTCTGAATACTTCCGTAACTCCAAAAACTCTGAAAAATTAGGATGACCTGGGTAATCTGTATATTAATCTTCCGCAAAAAGAATTGGTATTTTATCGCTCCCTGGTAAGAAATGATAATTGTTTTCGCGAGCGCAAAATTTTCTGTTTTTTCAGCAAGATCAAACAACTATCACCCAAGAAGATCCTAAAGGCTTTACTTAGCAAAAACACTAATTAGAACACAAAAAACACAATCATAACAGTAGCATAATTGTGCTAACACTCAAGAACAGAAATCAAATAGCAAAAATAAATTTTATTCATTGGGTTGCCTCCCAACAAGCGCTATAGTTTTACGCCCATAGCTAGGCATAAAGCAAGGATCTAAGTTTTGTCATCCTTGTTCTTAATTCCTTTAGAGGTGTTTTAATAATAGGGTTTTGTAAAAACAACATAAAACATATTATCCATAGAAACTTTAGCACGATTAAGTTGCCCATTGTCATAACCGCGTTGATTTCCGGCAACAATCCAAGAGTAATGTTGATTAACATTATTGAAAGTTTGTTGAATTACATCTAGAAATGGGACTTGCTTTTTAAGATTCTCATCAAAGATTTTATTGTCCCCAAGCAAATGTCTTAACGCATAATCACTATTGTAAAGAATTTCATCTATTACGGGCTTTTCACGATTCATACCATAAAAATCAAAGATTTCCCTAGCTTCCCGTATGATATAGTCAAACTCATTCATAAGAACGAGAGTGGCCAACTTTTTAGCCTTAGGATTCTTTATAACGGGGAGCTCAAAAAACAATCTTTGCAAAGTAGGATGGGTATGGATAAATTTACTTTCAAGTTTCAGAACTAGTGCCGAAATAGCATCCACATAGGATCTAGTAGTTCTAAGTATAGGAGCATCATCAAGACTTAGATTTCCCGCACAACTGAAAAATTCTCAGATATGTTCCTTTCCCATAACATTCCCTTGCCCCAAGATAAAAGTTTTGGCATCCAGATTGCCCGAATGTCCAATCTTAGGAGTTAGGCCATCATCCGTTGGTGCCATACCGAAATCACTCATGGTTGCAAGCAAAGGATAGATCCAATGAGAAAACGGCGAACGAAAAAGAGGGCGAATAAAATGGCAAATTTTTGTGAAGTGGGGGAGAGGAAAATAAGAGGCAAATGGCAAATAATGTAAATTGCGAGGAGATGACATTTGTGATTAGGAACCTAGTATATGTTGAAGATCCTCCCCGGCAACGGCGCCAGAAATTCCTTTTGATAGCAGCTTGATGCTATGTCGGTATTTCCCCAAAGAGGAAGGGGTGATGCAGCACAGCGACGGTAGGTATTTCCATCAGTGATGAAACCAAGGTTATCGAACTAGTAGGAGAACCAAGCAACAACACGTAAACGGCACCTACACACAAATAACAAATACTCGCAACCGGACGTATTAAAGGGGTTGTCAATCCCTCTCGTAACGGCGCCAGAAATTAGCAAACGAACATGAATAAATTGTAGTAGATTGATAGATCAAACGCCAAATAAAATAAATTGCAGCAAGGTCTTTTAGTATTTTTGGGTTTAATAGATCTGGAAATAAAAGGCAAATAAAATAGATCGCAAAGGCAAATAATATGAGAAAGAGACCCGAGGGTCGTAGGTTTCACTAGTGGCTTCTCTCGAGAAAAATAGCAAAAGGTGGGTGAACAAATTACTGTTGGGCAATTGATAGAACTCCAAATAATCATGACGATATCCAGGCAATGATCATTGTATAGGCATCACGTCCAAGATTAGTAGACTTACTCCTGCCCGCATCTACTACTATTACTCCACACATCGACCGCTATCGGGCATGCATCTAGTGGATTAAGTTCATGGTGAAACGGAGTAATGCAATAAAAGTGATGACATGATGTAGACAAGATCTATTTATGTAGAAACAAACCCCATCGTTTTATCCTTAATTTACATACGTGTCAGTTCCACTTCTGTCACTGGGATCAAGCACCGTAAGATCGAACCCACTACAAAGCACCTCTTCCCATTGCAAGATAAATAGATCAAGTTGGCCAAACAAAACCCAAATAGCGGAGAAGAAATACGAGGCTATGAGCAATCATGCATATAAGAGATCAAAGAAACTCAAATAACTTTCATGGATAAAAACAGATAGATCTATCATAAACTCAAAGTTCATCGGATCCCAACAGACATACCATAGAAGAATTACATCATATGGATCTCCAAGATACCATTGTATTGAGAATGAAACGAGAGAGAGGAAGCCATCGAGCTACTAACTATGGACCCGAAGGTCTACAAAGAACTACTCACGCATCATTGGAGAGGCATCAATGGAAGTGGTGAACCCCTCTGTGATGGTGTCTAGATTGGATCTGGTGGTTTTGGACTTTGCAGCGTCTGGAATTGATTTTCATCGACTCCTCTAGGGTTTCTGGAATATTGGGGTATTTATAGAGTAAAGAGGTGGTTCGGGGGGGCACCCGAGGTGGGCACAACCCACCAGGGCATGCCCTGGTGGGTTGTGCTCCCCTCGGAGCAGCCCCCAGGTGCTTCTTCGGCCCGTTGGATGTCTTCTGGTCCATAAAAATTCCACAAAAAGTTTCGCTGTGTTTGGACTCCGTTTGATATTTATTACCTGCGATGTAAAAAACATGCAAAAAAACAGCAACTGGCACATGGCACTATGTCAATAGGTTAGTACCAAAAAATGATATAAAATGACTATAAAATGATTATAAAACATCCAAGATTGATAATATAACAGCATGGAACAATAAAAAATTATAGATACGTTGGAGATGTATCAGTGCCCGTCTATGGACCTTATTTGTTCCTCTTGATCTCAAAGACTTGGGAGAACCTCTTTCCGTGTGAAGAGTTTCTTGCTCCCAACTGGATTCGCCATGAGCCCATAAAGCTGCGCCAAAAGAACAAGTAGGCTACCACCACTACCCGGGCTGAGGCCGACCCCGAACTGATGTTGTTTTCAGCAGAACTACCATGGTGTTGTTTTTGTGCAGAAATGAAAGTTCTCGGAATGGAATGAAACTTCGCGAGGATTTTTTATACCAATAATAAGAATTTCTGGAGCCAACACCACTAGAGAGGGGGCCCTTGCTGGGCACAACCCACCAGGGCGCGCTCCCCTCTCCTGGCGCACCCAGGTAGGTTGTACCCACCTGATGGCCCTGCTGATGACCCCCTGATAATATAAAATCACATATTCCAGAAAAAATCAGGGAGAAAGAATTATTGCGATCCATAAGAGGGAGTCCGTTTGGGGCTCCAGAGAGGGGGATCTTCGTTCTTCGTCATCACCAACCCTTCTCCATCACCAATTCCATGATTCTCCCCACTGGGAGTGAGTAATTCCTTCGTAGGCTCGCTGGTCGGTGAGGTGTTGGATGAGATTCATCATGTAATCGAGTTAGTTTTGTTAGGTCCCGAGCCCTAGTATCCACTGTGTTCTTAGATTGATGTTGCTATGACTTTGCCATGCTTAATGCTTGTCACTTTGGGCCCGGGTGCCATGATTTCAGATCTGAACCATTTATGTTATCATCATTATATCCATGTTCTAGATCCGATCTTGCAAGTTATAGTCACCTACTACGGTTATGATCCGACAACCCCAGAGTGACAACAACCGGGCCCATTCTCGGTGATGATCGTAGTTTGAGGAGTTCATGTATTCACTATGTGTTAATGCTTTGTTCCGGTTCTTTATTAAAAGGAGGCCTTAATATCCCTTAGTTTCCAATATGGACCCCGCTGCCACGGGAGGGTAGGACAAAAGATGTCATGCAAGTTCTTTTAATAAAGCACGTATGACTATTTATAGAATACATGCCTACATTATATCGATGAACTGGAGCTAGTGCCATATCGCCCTAGGTTATAATTGTCTCATTATGAATATCATCCAACAAGTCACCGATCCAATGCCTACTAACTTTTCCATACCGTTTCTGCTAAGTTACTACTGCTATCATCACTGTTACACTTGCTACAAATTATTGCTATCACTGTTGATGTTACTATTGTTGCTGTCACTACTCTAAAAACTATCAAATTACTTTGCTACTGATCACTTTGCTGCAGACAATTAATCTCCAGGTGTGGTTGAATTGACAACTCAGCTGTTAATACCTTCAAATATTCTTTAGCTCCCATTGTGGCGAATCTATAAATCTGGGTTGAATACTCTACCCTCAAAAACTGTTGCGATACCCTATACTTGTGGGCTATGAAGACCTTTTTTTGGTGCCGTTGCTGGGGAGCATAGCTATATTTGTTGAGTCACTTGGTATTATTATCATATTATCACTATGAAGAATCTGAAGGATCCTAATACTAAGATATTTCCCTCAAGAACGAGGGGAGGTAAGGAACTGCCATCGAGTTCTTCTTTAGATTCACCTTCTGTTATGAGTAAACTTGCAACAGCACCGCATGCTATTAATTCTGATATGTTGCAAGTTATTAATGATGCTACTTCTACTATGAATGATGCTTATGATGATGCTAGTACCTTGCTTGATAATGATGATGTGCCACTTGGTGACTTTCTTGATAAACAAATTGCTAGAGTAATACAACATGATGTTGTTGAATGTGATGATGATCTTGAAACTAAATCTCCTAAAACACCTGCTAGAACTAGCCTTCCTAGATATGAATTTCCTAAGGTACCAGAAGGTTATGTTATGAGTGAAGAAACAACTAGAGATATTCTTGCTTGTCATGATAGAGATGATCTAGAGAAGTTATTACACAAGTATAAAGAAAAATCTCTGAATGCTAGAATGAAATGTGATCCTAAGTTTGCTACTTCACCTATCTTTATTGATGATAAGGATTATGAATTCTCGGTCGACCCAGAGCTAATTACTCTGGTTGAATATGATCCTTTCCATGGTTATGAAACTGAAACTGTTGCGACACATCTTACTAAGTTGAATGACATAGCCACCCTTTTTACTCATGATGAGAAAACTCGCTATTACTTTATTGTCAAATTATTTACTTTCTCATTAAAGGGTGATGCTAAAGCTTGGTACAATACTCTTGCTCCTTGTTGTGTGTGTAGTCCCCACGATATGACTTATTACTTCTCCAAAATATATTTTCCTGCTCATAAGAAACAAGCAGCCTTACAGGAAATATTTACCTTTGCTCAAACTAAAGAAGAGAGTCTCCGACAAGCTTGGGGGAGGCTTTGCTAGTTACTTAATGCTTTGCCTGATCATCCTCTTAACAAAAATGAAATACTTGATATCTTCTATAATGGACTAATCGATGCTTCTAGGGACTTCCTAGATAGTCGTGTTGGTTGTGTTTTCACGGAACGAACTATTGCTCAAGATGAAGAATTATTGAATAACATATTGAAAAATTATGATGAGTGGACTATTCCTAAACCACCGACTAAACCCACTCCGAAGAAGAGGGGTATATTATATCTCAGTCCTGAAGATATGCAAGAGGCAAAGAAATCTATGAAAGAAAAAGGTATTAAAGCTGAGGATGTTAAAAGTTACCTCCTATTGAAGAAATACATGGGCTTAATACACCACCAATGACTAAGGTGGTAGAGGTAAATTCTCTTATGAAGTTTAATGAAAATGATAATCCTCACAATATGAATCCTAGTCAATACCTTTATGAGTTTGAAAACTACATTAGAAAACAAGATCACTTCAATGCAAATGTTATGAAACAGTTAAAATATAATTCTGATTTGATTGCTCGCTTGAGTGACTTGTTATTCAGAATATCAAATGATGTTAGAGGTGTTGGAGAACATGATTCTATGGTACAAACTCAGTTAGAACAAGTTGTTAGAGTTGCATGACTTTGCTGTTAGAGTTGCAACTAGAGGAGGTAAAATGACTCAGGAACCACTTTATCCTGAGGGACACCCAAAAAGAATTGAGCAAGATTCACAAAGAAACAACACTAGTGCACCTAGTCCTTCTAGAAAGAAAAAGAAAAATGATAGGACTTTGCATACTTCTAGTGAACCTGAAATAGAAAAACTTCCTGATAATGATAATGAAACTTCTATCTCTGATGCTGAAACTCAATCTGGTAATGAACACTCACCTAGTGATAATGAAAAAGACAATGATGAGGTTCATGAAGACTCTCAACAAAATAATGAAAAAGAGCCAGACAATGATGTTGAGATAGAACCATCTGTTGATATTGATAACCCACAACGTAAGAATAAAAGATATGATAAAAGAGACTTTGTTGCTAGAAAACACGGTAAAGAAAGAGAACCATGGGTTCAAAAACCTATGCCTTTTCCACCCAAGTCAATTAAAAAGAATGATGAAGACGAATTTCAACGCTTTGCTGAAATGCTGATGCCAGTCTTTTTGCGTACTCGCTTGAGTGATATCCTTAAAATGCCTCCTTATGCAAAGTATATGAAAGACATCATCAAAAATAAGAGAAAAATACCTGAAGCTGAAATCTCCACTATGCTTGCTAATTACACTTTCAAAGATGGAGTACCTAAAAAACTTGGAGATCTGGGAATACCAATTATACCTTGCTCTATCAAAAAGAATTATGTGAAAACTGCTTTGTGTGATTTAGGAGCTGGTGTTAGTGTTATGCCTTTCTCTTTATATAAAAGACTTGATTTGTATAAACTCACACCTACTGTAATATCTTTGCAAATGGCTGACAAGTCAACTGCCATACCTATCAATATCTGTGAGGATGTGCCCATTGTTTTTGCTAATGTTACTATTCTGACTGACTTTGTTATACTTGAGATGTCCGAGGATGATAACATGTCTATTATCCTTGGTAGACCCTTCTTGAATACTGTAGGGGCGGTTATTGATTGCAATAAAAGAAAGGTCACTTTTCATATTAATGGTAATGAGCATACGGTGCACTTTATGAAGAAACAAATCCAAGTGAATGGTATTAATGTTATTGAAAAATCTCCGACAATCACTATTGGAAGTTTTCAAATACCTCTACCTACTGTCAAAAAGAAATATGAAATGCTTATTGTTGGGGAAATGCATATCCCTAATGAGGTCACTTAGTGATTTACGGAAGTTCTTCGGTTTCATGCTAATCAAAAGTTGTTGTTAATAAGACCTGATCAACCTTATTAATGAATCATTTTTGAACGGTATGAAGTTTATGAATTTAGTAAGCACTACTTTCTGTCCCTACTTTTTTATTCTTTGTTTTTATTAGTTAAATAAAATAAAATGACATGTTTTGTCTATTTTCTGAATTTCCCGTACAATAAAAATATGACCCAAAAATAAAAGTTCTCAGAATGCCTTGAAAATTTTATATGATTTTTCCTGAGTATTTAATATTTTTTGGTGGAAAAATTATCATAGGGAGGTGCACCAGGTGGGCACAATCCACCTGGGCGCGCCCTGGTGGGTTATGGTCCCCACGTGGCCCCCCTCACTTACCTCTTCATCCCACATCATCACTTACCTCTAGAAAAAAAATCACTCTTGCTCTCTCTCCCGTGTTCTTGAGCTCAAACCCGCAGATTTTGATCTCTTTGCTCAAAGCTCCATTTCTGAAATAGTTTTGGGGGATAGTTGCTTGGTATGTGACTCCATCATTTGCCCAATTAGTTTCTGTTTTAGTGGTTTATGCTTTGAATAATTAGCTACTCTTGGTGCTGCTGTAGATGTGCTTGCATGTTCAATTCTTAGTGTTCTATGTAGTTTGAATGCTTGCTATGGCCTCTATGTATCCCTATGAGTAGTTGCTATTAGTATTGTGAAGTTTTGTTGGAAAAAAATTGTGAACTAAAAATTCAGATTTTTGTTCATAGGGAAAATTGTACGCGGACATGATGAACCTTTTTGGAAGGAGTTCCTCGAGGAGACGATCCTTGGGGGCATCTTCTAGTGACAGTTCTGCTCGTCGGTCCTATGTTGAACCAAGTGAAAGTTCCATGCAAGATGCCGTCACCAAAACATGCTTATGGCCTTGCGATGAAAATATGGTGCAGGTGGGCATCAAGGAGGAATTTGAGCAATATGCTCACAATACCGATCTTGGTCCCTACCTCTCAGATAAGTGTGAATAGCGCCATCTTCTCACTGAATCATTTGTCAAAGGATTTAAATATTTTCCACGTGATTCTAGGGTGTCTTTTATGCTTTATGATGAACCATTTACTATCTCACTAGAGAATTTTGCTTACCGTTGCAAACTTCCATTTTGGGGTTCGCTTGATGAGCCATCAAAGGCTAAGTTTGAGTCTTTCTTGACTAGCCTTTGTTACGGTGAAAATAGAGGAATGAGACAAGGAAGAATAAAGAGCATTCACTTTCCCGCAATTTAGTACTTTGCATTATTTAACGGGAAATGCATAGTAGGCAAGCAAGACGGCAACATACTTTGCTCGCCAGACTTGAGCCTCATTCACACCGCTCTCTCTAGTGAAAGAAATTATAACCTTGGAGCGATTGTTGCATGTAGACTTCAGCATAACGCCAAAAGTGGCCGTTCTATGGTGGAATTTATGCCACACGTTTAGCACGAGGACTAGGTGTTTCACATTGGCCCTTTGACCCTATCTTACCCACTCGATATTTAGATTTTGATGCCTTAAAGGAGCATAAGATTCTCAAGGGAAGGGCTTATAACTTCACTTATAATTTGTTGTTTAACCAATCACATGTTTTGGACACATATTTGCCTGTGCCTGCTCTCTTTGATTGTCACATCAAGGGGAGATATTTTTTTCTTGAGAGCGAGGCCCGAGCTCACAACACAGCAGTGGTGGCAGCCCGGCAGGCCGAGGCATCCACATCGAGAGCCTCCATGAGCTACCATGCTGACTACTACCCTCCAGGCTACTGATTGATTACCAACTTATGCCAAAATCCTAAGCTTGGGGGAGTACGTGTTTCCACCGTTTTTACATTCATGTCTACTTATTTCATTTGTCGGTGCTCACACTTTTTTATTGTATCATCCAAACTTAGAATTAATTTTTTTGCTTTCTTCTTGTGTGTTTGAAAAACTTTCGAAAAACAGAAAAAATTAGTTGTAGTTAATTTACTTTCTATGCATGCTTAGTAGTAGTACTAAAAAGAAAATCCAAAAAGATTTCCTTGTTATTCGTTTTCTTGTTGGGAGCTTTCCCATGTAAATAGTTTTTCTCGTTTTTTGCTTTTCCCTTATATGTTTGCTTAAGAAAACCAAAAACTCCAAAAATATTTCAGTGTGTTTCTCTGAATTTCTTTTCTTTTATTCGAGTTGTACCAAGGAGAAGACCACAATAAAAATGTTGAGTGACTCTCATATGAATAATTGTTGAACTAATAAAGAGCCCATTTTACCTTGTCTTCTCCCGTTGAATAAAATGTTTGCAGATTCCAGCTTAGTCCATGACACTCTTGCACTATTATTATTTTCATATCATTCGGTCGTGCAAGTGAAAGGCAATAATGACGACATTCGATGAACTAGCCGTGGCAAAGAGAAACTGGTATGAACTCGACTTGTCTTGTCTGTGTAAATATGTTTAACCTAGTGCCCATGATTCAGCCTGTTATGATTAAACATGTTTGCAATGACAGTTAGAGATTATAGTTTCTCATGCCATGCATAAATAGCTGGGAGTTAATAATGATTTAGCTTGGATATCAACATAGCGTTAAAATGATTGTGAGGTAGTATGATGATATGGTATCCTCCTCTGAATGTTCGAGTGGCTTGACTTGGTACATGTTCATGCATGTAGTTGAATCAAAACCAACATAGCCTCTATAATGTTTATGTTCATGGTGTTCATATCCTATTCATGCTAGTGTCCAATGTTACTTATGCATAATGCCTGGTCATGATCATTGCTGCTCTCTAGTGCGCCGCTTCCCTATCTTAATTTCTAGCCTTCGCCTATACTAAGTGGGGATTATACTTGTACATCAAAAACCTTGAACCCAAAGTTATTCTAGATGAGTCCACCATACCTACCTATATATGGTATTACCCTGCCATCCTAAGTAAATTTGCATGTGCCACCTCTAAAAACTTCTAAAAATTATCCGTTTTGTGTGCCTGGGTCGTTCATGGAACGACATGAGGTGGTCGATATCTTCCTTGCTAAGCGAGTTATTCTCACGTCGAGTGTTTATTCACTCGTCATCTCATGAGAAAATGGGCGGCAATAGGGATGCCCAGTCCCAAACTGTAAAATACAAAAAGAGTTCATCTCTTAAATAATCAAATAAAAACTCCCAATGGAGTCAAAACCTTTACTTTTACCGCTTGGTAACCGCCACTAGCGTGCTTAGCATGGAAGATGTTGATAACTGATGGTCGTGAAGTGAATAAGAAGGGTGCATGTCTCAAAATTGTCATTTATCTCTGTTTAAAAAATTGAGCTCTGGCACCTCTGCAAATCACTGCTTCCCTCTGCGAAGGGACTTTCTATTTACTTTTATGTCGCGTCATCACCTTCTAAAAACAAGCGCCAAAAATTGAGTAGAGCACAACTGTCATGATTTATGCATTGTGTATAGCTAATGTTGGGTGCATCATGACTGGATATTTTCTACCATGAATTACAATGTTTAGTAGCTGATTGATCTTTGGAGGTGCTCTGCATTTATGTTTTGCAGTCTCAGAAAGGGCTAGCGAGATACCACTATTGTCATATTATTATCATGGTTGTTTTGACAACATGTTGCTATTTGAGATATCTTATTATTGCTCGGTAGCTGATTATGTTATTGATATGAGTCATTATAATCTTTAAGAGTTATTGTTGACATGGTTAGTTATAATGTTGGCTGAAAACATGGGTGCTGTTTAAGCTTATTTTCGCAAACAAGAGCAAAAGAGTTCGTAAAAGTTTTTCTTTCTCACTTTTAGTTTATCAATTGAATTGCTTGAGGACAAGCAAAGGTTTAAGCTTGCGGGAGTTGATACGTCTCCAACGTATCTACTTTTTCTCACGCTTTTCCTCTTGTTTTGGACTCTAATTTGCATGATTTGGATGAAACTAACCCCGGACTGACGTTGTTTTCAGCAGAACTACCATGGTGTTGTTTTTGTGCAGAAATGAAAGTTCTCGGAATGGAACAAAACTTTGCAAGGATTTTTTATACCAATAATAAGAATTTCTGGAGCCAAGACCCACTAGAGAGGGGCCCCTGGCTGGGCACAACCAGGTGGATTGTACCCACCTGGTGGCCCCGCTGATGACCCCCTGATACTATAAAATCACATTATTCTAGAAAAAATCAGGGATAAAGAATTATTGCGATCCATAAGACGGAGCCCCTGCCAAGCCCTGTTCTTCCTTGCGAGGGCAGAACTGGAGTCCGTTTGGGGCTCCAGAGAGGGGGATCTTCGTTCTTCGTCATCACCAACCCTTCTCCATCGCCAATTCCATGATGCTCCCCACCGGGAGTGAGTAATTCCTTCGTAGGCTCGCTGGTCGGTGAGGAGTTGGATGAGATTCATCATGGAATTGAGTTGGTTTTTTAGGGCCTGATCCCTACTATCCACTATGTTCTTAGATTGATGTTGCTATGACTTTGCCATGCTTAATGCTTGTCACTTTGGGCCCAGGTGCCATGACTTCAAATCTGAACCGTTTATGTTATCATCATTATATCCATGTTCTAGATCCGATCTTGCAAGTTATAGTCACCTACTATGGTTATGATCCAACAACCCCGGAGTGACAACAACCAGGCCCACTCTCGGTCATGGCCGTAGTTTGAGGAGTTCATGTATTCACTATGTGTTAATGCTTTGTTCTGGTTCTCTATTAAAAGGAGGCCTTAATATCCCTTAGTTTCCAATATGTACCCCGCTGCCACGTGAGGGTAGGACAAAAGATGTCATGCAAGTTCTTTTAATAAAGCACGTATGACTATTTACAGAATACATGCCTACATTATATCGATGAACTGGAGCTAGTGTCGTATCGCCCTAGGTTATAACTGTGTCGTGATGAATATCATCCAACAAGTCACCGATCCAATGCCTACAAAATTTTCCATATTGTTTCTGCTAAGTTACTACTGGTATCGTCACTGTTACACTTGCTACAAATTACTGCTATCACTGTTACTATTACTATTGTTGCTATCACTACTATCAAAACTAGCAAACTACTTTGCTACTGATCACTTTGCGCAGATAATTAATATCCAGGTGTGGTTGAATTGACAACTCAGCTGCTAATACCTTAAAATATTATTTGGCTCCCCTTGTGTTGAATCTATAAATTTGGGTTAAATTCTCTACCCTCGAAAACTGTTGCGATCCCCTATACTTGTGGGTTATTAGGCCATTCGTGCAAGTTCATGTGTACTCCATCCGTGTCGCGTAGACGTGAGGGATCCTCGCTGTAGGGTGTTGCAATATGTTCATGATTCACTTATAGTGGGTGGCATGAGAGACAGAAGCATAGACCCGAGTAAGTGGGTTGTTGCGTATGGGAATAAAGAGGACTTGGTACATAATGTTATGGTTGGGTTTTACCTTAATGATCTTTGGTAGTTGCGGATGCTTGATAGAGTTCCAATCATAAGTGCATATGATTCAAGTACGGAAAGTATGTTAGCTCATGCCTCTCCCTCATAAAAAATGGCAATAATGATCACCAATCTAGTTATCGATCACCTAGGGACAAATAACTTTCTTATGTGACAAAAGCTACCTACTTTTATTATCTTGCAATTTATTCTCGCAAAGTACTTCTAGTTTTATTCTTGTTCTAGGTAAAGCAAACACTAAGTGTGCATAGAGTTGTATCGGTGGTCGATAGAACTTGATGGAATATTGGTTCTACCTTTACCTCCTCGTTGGGTTCGACACTCTTATTTATCGAAAAAGGGTACAAACGATCCCCTATACTTGTGGGTTATCACCTATGTATTTGTTGGAGGAATCGATAGAATTACTTTGATTTCTTGTATGTGTTGAATAAATTGCTTTGTAGTTGACTCTTGTCTCATTCGTGATCTTTTCCATGCAAGTACACAGGATCATGGAGATCGAGCCGCAAAGAGGCTAGGGGCAGTGAAACGCCATTCTAAACACCAGGTAGAAAGGTTTAGTACGGTGACATGAATCCTATCTCTAGGGATACAAGAGGTGTAGTAATTAAACACTGATAACCCACAAGTATAGGGGATCGCAATAGTTTTCGAGGGTAGAATATTCAACCCAAATTTATGGATTCGACACAAGGGGAGGCAAAGAATATTTGGAGCTATTGGCAGTTGAGTTGTCAATTCAACCACACCTGGAGATTAATTATCTGCAGCAAAGTGATCAGTAGCACAATAGTATGATAATTTTGATAGTATTAGCAGCAACAATAGTAAGGTAATAGTGATAGCAATAGTTTTGTAGCAAGTGTAATAGTGATGATAGCAGTAGTAACTTAGGTGAAACAATATAGGAAAATTCGTAGGCATTGGATCAGTGACTTGTTGGATGATATTCATCATGAGCCAGCTATAACCTAGGGCGGTACGACACTAGCTCCAGCTCATCGATATAATGTAGGCATGTATTCCGTAAATATTCATACGCGCTTTATTAAAAGAACTTGCATGACATCTTTTGTCCTACCCTCCCATGGCAGCGGGGTCCATATTGGAAACTAAGGGATATTAAGGCCTACTTTTAATAGAGAACCGGAACAAAGCATTAACACATAGTGAATACATGAACTCCTCAAACTACGGTAATCATCTGAAGAAGTCCGTGTTATTGTCACTTCGGGGTTACTGGATCATAACACGTAGTAGGTGACTATAACTTGCAACTCGGATCTAGAACATGAATATAATGGTGATAACATAAACGGTTCAGATCTAAAATCATGGCACCCGGGCACAAAGTGACAAGCATTAAGCATGACAAAGTCATAGCAACATCAATCTAAGAACATAGTGGATACTAGGGATCAAGCCCTAACAAAACTAACTCGATTACATGATGAATCTCATCCAACTCCTCATTAACCAGCGAGCCTACAAAGCAATTACTCACTCCCGGTGGGGGGCATCATGGAATTGGCAATGGAGAAGGGTTGGTGATGACGAAGAACGAAGATCCCCCTCTCCGAAGCCCCAAACGGACTCCAGATCTGCCCTCCCAAGGAAGAATAGGGCTTGGCGGCGGCTCCATCTCATGGATCATGATAATTATTTCTCCCTCCTTTTTCTCTCCGAAAACAAGATTTTATAGCATTGGTTTCAGGGTCTGCGGGGCCCCCAGGTGGGGACAACCCACCTGGGCGCGCCTGGTGAGGGGGGCACGCCCTAGTGGGTTGTGCCCACTCAGGTGGCCTCCTTCGGTAGGTCTTGGCTCCAGAAATTCTTATACTTTATATAAAAACTCCCCGCAAAGTTTCGCTCCATTCCAAGAACTTTCATTTCTGCACAAAAACAACACCATGGTACTTTTGCTGAAAATAATGTTAGTCCGGGGTTTGTTCCATTCAAATCATGCAAATTAGAGTCCGAAACAAGAGGAAAAGTGTTAGGAAAAGTAGATATGTTGGAGACGTATCTACTACCCCAAGCTTAAACCTTTGCTTGTCCTCAGGTAATTCAGTTGATAAACTCAAAGTGAAACAGAACAACTTTTACGAACTCTTTTGCTCTTGTTTGCATAAATAAGCTTAAATGGCACCCAGGTTTTCAGCCAACATTATAACTAACCATGCCGACAATAACTCTTAAACATTATATTAACTCATATGAATGACATAATTAGCTAGCAACCAATAACAAGACATCTCGAACGGCAACACGTTGTCAAAACAACCATGATATAGTATGGCAATAGTGGTATCTCACTAGCCCTTTCTGAGACCGCAAAACATAAATGCAGAGCACCTCGAAAGTCCAAGCAGCGAGTAAACATTGTAATTCATGGTTAAAAAGATCCAGTCATGATGTACCCAACATTAGCTACACACAATGCATAAGTCATGACACTTGGGCTCTCTTAGTTTCTAGCGCTTATTTTAGAAGGTGATGCCACAACATAAAAGTAAATAGAAAGTCGCTTCGCAGAGGGAAGCAATGATTTGCAGAGGTGCCAAAGCTCAAGTTTTTTAAATTGAGATAAATGATATTTTGATACATGCACCCTTCTCGCATGCTAAATAGGCTAGTGGCGGTTCCCAAGCGATAAAAGTAAAGGTTTGACTCCATTGGGAGTGTTTGTTTGATTATTCAAGCGATTAACTCTTTTTGTATTTTGCAGTTTGGGACTGGGCATCCCTAATACCACCCTTTTCTCATGCGATGGAGAGTGAATGAACACTCGATCTGAGAATAACCCGCTTAGCATTGAAGATACCGACCACCTCTTGTCGTTCCATGAACGATCCAGCACACAAAATGGATAATATTTTAGAGTTTTTAGAGGTGGCACATGCAAATTTACATAGGACGGCAGGGTAATACCACATATAGGTAGATATGGTGGACTCATCTGGAATAACTTTGGGTTCAAGGTTTTTGATGTACAAGCAGAATCCCCATTTAGTATAGGCGAAGGCTAGCAATTAGATTGAGAAGCGGCCAGCTAGAGAGCAACAACGATCATGATCATGCATTATGCATAAGTAACATTGGACACTAGAATGAGTAGGATGTGATCACCATGAACATAAATATCATAGAGGCTATGTTGGTTTTGTTTCAACTACATGCATGAACATGTGCCAAGTTAAGCCACTCAAACATTCAGAGGAGGATACCATATCATCATACTATATCACAATCATTTTAACGCAATATTGATATCCAAGATAAATCATTATCCACTCCCAGCTACTTATGCATGGCATGAGAAACTATAATCTCTAATTGTCATTGCAAACATGTTTAATCATAATGGGCTAAATCATGGATACTAGGTTAAACATATTTACACAAACAGAACAAGTTGAGTTCATACCAGTTTCTCTCTACCACGGCCAGTTCATCGAATATCGTCATTATTGCCTTTCACTTCCATGACCGAACGATGTGAAAAATAATAATAGTGCAAGAGTGCCATGGACTAAGCTGGAATCTGCAAAAAAATTTATTCCACGGGAGAAGACGAGGTAAAATGGACTCTTTATTAGTTCAACAATTATTCATATGAGAGACACTCAACATTTTCTTCGTGGTCTTCTCTTTGGTACAACTCGAATAAAAGAAAAGAAATTCAGAGAAACACACTGAAATATTTTTGGAGTTTTGGTTTTCTTGAACAAGCAAATAAAAGGGAAAAGCAAAAACGAGAAAAAATGTTTACAAAGGAAACCTCCAAAACAAGCAAAAGAAGAACAAGGAAATCTTTTTGGGTTTTCCTTTTAATACTACAGCTAAACATGCATAGAAAGTAAACTAGCTACAACTAATTTTTTTGGTTTTTCTAAAGTTTTTCAAACACATAAGAAGAAAGCAAGAAAAATAAATCTAAGCATGGATGATACAATGAAAAAGTGTGAACACCGACAAGATGAATAAGTGGACATGAATTTAATGTCGATGAGAAACACGTACTCCCCCAAGCTTAGGCTTTTGGCCTAACTTGGTAATCGATCAGTAATCTGGATGTTAGTAGGGGAACTGAGGAGCGGGCATCCACTAATCCCACTGCGGAGGCTCCTTCTGTGCTGCCTCCTCGGCAGCCTGAGCGTTCCGGTAGGCGATGATGTCTGCAGGCATGATCTTATATCCGCCCCTGGCAACAGGATCGAACAAAGCAGGGGCAGGCAATGGAATAATATCATGAGTTTCAATGCTAAAGACCAAGTTATAAGTAATAGGAATGTCAGGATAATCTCGTGCAAGAAAATGATGATGCTCCATGGCTGCATGGTCTTGGTAAACCTTGGTCAGAGGGTAATCATGACGACTCCTTCTGTGCTGCCTCCTCGACAGCCTGAGCATTCCGGTAGGCGATGATGTCTGCAGGCTTGATCTTATATCCGCCCCTGGCAACAGGATCGAACAAAGCAGGGGCAGACAATGGAATAATATCATGAGTTTCAATGCTAAAGACCAAGTTATAAGCAATAGGAATGTTAGGATAATCTCGTGCAAGAAAATGATGATGCTCCATGGCTGCACGGTCTAGGTAAACCTTGGTCAGAGGGTAATCATGAGTGCGTATGTGTAATGCCCAGGACACACCCGCCAGTGGTCGTTACTCCTAGAGGGATCTAGACTGGCCCCACAGATCAATACTAGTCTTTTCTGCGCACTTTGTCCTCACTTGTGCGCACCCGAGAGCAACTTCCCGGTCGGTCACCCATCCTGACACTACTCCAAGCTGAGCACGCTTAACTTTGGAGTTCTGTCCGAATGGGCTCCCGAAAAAGAAGGAATTCCTTATTGATATTAGTAGTCTATCATCCCTATTAAGCCAGGCTATCACATACACCCCCACTCAGAGGAACTGACGTCCTCGTCAGGCCACAGGAACGTTCCCTCTTGGCACATACGTCTGTGCATCCAGTCCGGTACATGTGCCATGTCGGGTGCCACGACGGGTCACAAACGTCATTAACAACATGACCGCACACCTGTCCGCAACCATCCATGTAACTGCGAGGGTCGTCTCTGATACCAAATTGTAACGCCCCGGACACACCCGCCAGTGGTCGTTACTCCTGGTGGGATCTAGACTGGCCCCACAGATCAATACTAGTCTTTTCTATGCACTTCATCATCACTCGTGCGCACCTGAGAGCAACTTCCCGGTCGGTCACCCATCCTGGCACTACTCCAAGCTGAGCACGCTTAACTTTGGAGTTCTGTCCAAATGGGCTCCCGGAAAAGAAGGAATTGCTTATTGATATGAGTAGTCTATCATCCCTATTAAGCCAGGCTATCACAGTATCCCAACATTAAAGTGGGCTGCAAAGCGAGTAGCATAAATCCCGCCATAGATTTTACCCTGAGATTATTAAGATGGAGGCGACGAGCCACAATAGGTCCCAAGCTATAAGTGTCGTTGCCCTCCAGTGCACAAAGTAAAATAACAAGGTCTGGTGAATTAAGTGCACCCACCTTCTCTCTAGCAAGCAAGCATTTTGCAATGAAAAGTGCAAAGTAATGAACAACAGGAAAATGCAAGCCAGCGGCAGTGGTAGCTGACACCCCTGTCTCATCTCCCACGGTCAAAGTGCGATAAAATGCCTCAAACCCAGCCGGCCTAGGCTTGGCCAATCTCAAATCAGAAGGGATCATGCATATGTTACAAAATTCAGTAAGTGGTATCTGATGGTTTTCAACATATAAATCAAACTTTAGGAGGATTATTCCTTGGCAGGAAAGTAAAGCTCTGAACAAAAATGTTTGTGAGGATTTGGTGCTCTTCACACTCATCTGCAATGAAGTTGGTGAGGCCGGCATTTGCAGCATATTGCATGAACTCCTGAAGAATTCCAGCCTCTTCCAAGAATGGGGTGTGCGACCATTCACACGGCCATACGTTCGCCAACCTCCGAGGATGGAGATCACTATCACATGACTCCCCAATAACACCCTTGGAGTTCTTCTTGGAGCCAAACTTCCTAAAGATATTCATGATTTTCCTATTGTGACGCCCCCGATTCAACCGTACACTAATCATACACGCAAACATGTACGATCAAGATTGGGGACTCGCGGGAAGATATCACAACAGAACTCTAAAAATAAAATAAGTCATACAAGAATCATATTACAAGCCAGGGGCCTCGAGGGCTCGAATACAAGAGCTCGATCATAGACGAGTCAGCGGAAGCAACAATATCTGAGTACAACCATATGTTAAACAAGTTGCCATAAGATGGCTAGCACAAACAGGGATACAGATCGAGAGAGGCACAGGCCTCCTGCCTGGGATCCTCCTAAACTACTCCTGGTCATTTTCGGCGGTCTGCACATAGTAGTAGGCACCTCCAGTGTAGTAGGAGTTGTCGTCGATGGTGGCGTCTGGCTCCTGGGCTCCAGCATCTGGTTGCGACAACCGAGAAGAAAGGAAAGGGGAAAAAAGGGGGAGCAAAGCAACCGTGAGTACTCATCCAAAGTACTCGCAAGCAAGGATCTATACTAGTATCAATGAAATGGATAGTATCTGTGGACTGAACTACAGAATACCAGAATAAGAGGGGAATAGCTAGTCCTATCGAAGACTACGCTTCTGGCAGCCTCCATCCTAAAGCAGTAGAAGAGAGTAGATGGTAAGTTAACCAATTATCATCGCATAGCATAAACCTATCCGGCGATCCTCCCCTCGTCGCCCTGTGAGAGAGCGATCACCGGGTTGTATCTGGCACTTGAAAGGGTGTATTTTATTAAGTATCCGGTTCTAGTTGTCATAAGGCCAAGGTACAACTCCGGGTTGTCCTTTTACTGAGGAACACAACTATTCGAATAGATAAACTTCCCTATAGGGGTGCACCACATAACCCAACACGCTCGATCCCTCTGGTCGGACACACTTTCCTGGTTCATGCCTAGCAACAGAAGATCAACACGTCGTAGCCCCACCTAGGCACAACAGAGAGGTCAGCACGTCGGTCTAAATCCTACGCACGCAGGGGTCTGGGCCCATCGCCCATTACACACCGCACGTTGCGAACGCGGCCGGAAGCAGACCTAGCCCCCTTAATACAAGCGCAGGCTTACGGTCCAATCCAGCGTGCACCGCTCAGTCACTGACGTCAAGAAGGCTTCGGCTGATACCACGACATCGAGTGCCCATAACTGTTCCTGCATAGTTGGTTAGTGCGTATAGGCCAGTGGCCAGACTCAGATCAAATACCAAGATCTCATTTAGCATGTTAATTGATGTAACCGTGGACGCCGACCAGGGCCAGGCCCACCTCTCACCTAGGTGGTCTCAACCTGCCCTGTCACTCTGCCACAAAGGTCCACTCAGAGGGTCGTGAGGACAAAACGTCCTTTCGGTTCCAATCCATGAATCACTCGAGGGTACTCTATGAGCCGACCCGACTTTAGTCACCACAAGTATCATATATTATGTATATAAGTATATACCCATGACCACCTCCCGAGTGATCACGACCCGATAGTATAGCATGGCAGACAGACAAGAATGTAGGGCCACTAATGGAATACTAGCATCCTATACTAAGCATTTAGGATTGCACGTAAAGGTAACAACAGTAGTAGCAAAGACATGCTATCCATCAGAATAGGATTAACTGAAAGCAGTAACATGCTACACTACTCTAATGCAAGTAGTGGAGAGAAGGAATAAGCGATATCGGGTTGATCAAAGGGAGGGCTTGCCTGGTTGCTCTGCAGACAGAAACGGACCCTCAAAGGTGAAGTAGTCGATCACTGGTTCAACCGCGCTCTGGGGATTTACCGGAATGAAGTAACGGAGGGGAACACAATAAATAACAGAGCAATCAAAGCATTACAAAGCATAACATGGCAAAGTGCAGCGCTTGGGTTGACCTAACGCAGTACTAGGTGCTACCGGTGAAGAGGGGAAACATCCAGAAAAGTATCCCGGTGTTCCATGTTTTTGGACAGATGAACCGGAGGGGGAAATTTCTGTGGTCCCTATGTAGGGATATGTGGCAGACGAACAGGCTACGTATTTGGATTCATCTCCTTGTTCTGAGCAACTTTCATGTATAAAACTTTTTCATCCGAGTTACGGACTATTTTCTAAGATTTTTTAAAGTTTTAATAATATTCTGAAATTAATTTTAATTCGAAAATAAAGATTAAAATGCTACGGGTACCTAGCCCTGTGTACACAGATTGTATGCAGGGGCTAGCAGTGGGTCCAGGGCGTCCTAGTTGACCAGTCAAGGTTGACCGGTCAACAGGGGTGGGCCCCCTATCATTAACTGTTTAACTCGCTAACAAAAATACAAAATTAATTAGACTAATTATGTTCAAGGTCTTGATAACCCACAAGTATAGGGGATCGCAACAGTTTTCGAGGGTAGAGTATTCAACCCAAATTTATAGATTCGACATAAGTTGTGCCAAAGAATATTTGAAGGTATTAGCAGCTGAGTTGTCAATTCAACCACACCTGGAGATTAATTATCTGCAGCAAAGTGATCAGTAGCACAGTAGTATGATAATTTTGATAGTAGTAGCAGGAGCAATAGTAACGGTAATAGTGATAGCAATAGTTTTGTAGCAAGTGTAACAGTGATGATAGCAGTAGTAACTTAGCAGAAACAATATAGGATAAATTCGTAGGCATTGGATCAGTGACTAGTTGGATGATATTCATCATGAGACAGTTATAACCTAGGGCGATACGGCACTAGCTCCAGTTCATCGATATAATGTAGGCATGTATTCTGTAAATAGTCATATGTGCTTTATTAAAAGAACTTGCATCACATATTTTGTCCTACCCTCCCGTGGCAGCAGGGTCCATATTGGAAACTATGGGATATTAAGACCTCCTTTTAATAGAGAACCAGAACAAAGCATTAACACATAGTGAATACATGAACTCCTCAAACTACGGTAATCACCGAAAGAAGTCCTAGTTATTGTCACTCTGGGGCTACCGGATCATAACACGTGGTAGGTGACTATAACTTGCAACTCGGATCTAGAACATGAATATAATGGTGATAACATAAATGGTTCAGATCTGAAATCATGGCACCCGGGCCCAAAGTGACAAGCATTAAGCGTGGCAAAGTCATAGCAACATCAATCTAAGAACATAGTGGATACTAGGGATCAAGCCCTAACAAAACTAACTTGATTACATGATGAATCTCATCCAACTCCTCACCGACCAGCGAGCCTACGAAGGAATTACTCACTCCCGATGGGGAGCATCATGGAATTGGCGATGGAGAAGGGTTGGTGATGATGAAGAACGAAGATTCCCCTCTCTGGAGCCCCAAACAGACTCCCGATTTGCACCCCCCCGAGGAAGAACAGGGCTTGGCGGCAGCTCCTTCTCGTGGATCGCGATAATTCTTTCTTCCTCTTTTTTATCCGAAAATAGGATTTTATAGCATTAGTTTCAGGGTCGGCGGGGCCACCAGGTGGGGACAACCCACCTGGGCGCGCCTGGTGTGGGGGGCGCGCCCTGGTGGGTTGTGCCCGCCCAGGTGCCCCCCTTCGGTAGGTCTTGGCTCCATAAATTCTTATATATTATATAAAAATTCCCCGCAAAGTTTCGTTCCATTCCGAGAACTTTTATTTCTACACAAAAACAACATCCGTGGTAGTTCTGCTGAAAACAGCGCCAGTCCTGGGTTGGTTTCATTCAAATCATGCAAATTAGAGTCCAAAACAAAAGGAAAAGCGTTAAGAAAAGTAGATACGTTGGAGACGTATCAAACACCCAATGCTTTTGTCTTATTTTATCTTAATTACGGAGGCACCCTGCGCGACGGATAAGGCCTTTGGTTGGACAAATGACTCTTGATGCAGGGCACGCTCCGGTCAAGATGTAATTTGGACATATCTCACACTTTGATTCCAAACACATGTTGATGGATGACTTCGAGGGCACAAAGAAATCATGATGATCCCACGCAAATATATGGTTGTAAGAATAAGTCCTAATACCCATGCCTATTTTTTTAAAGAGTTCAATTGTGCAACTTGATTTCGATCCAGTCCAAAAACTAGAATTTAATACTCTTGCAAATCTTTCTAGAAACCTTTTTCTTAAAGGTGCACTTCCTCTCGTGGGTTTCATAACTCAGGGTCACCTCTAGGAAAAGGTGAGAATCCTTTCTGCTCCTTTATGGGATCACTAAAGGGACTCGTCAACTTTCACCCACAAAGGCACATAGGAGGCGAGTACTCAAATATCCTTTATTGGAGTAATGTTATTTACTTATAGTATTATTTAAGTATTGTTACTTTAAACCATTACCGTTCTATCCTCACCACAATTCTTGTAGATACCTAACTACTCAGTCTTTTCGAGACTACACATAGAGTGTGATCTAAACACTTGCAGTAATACTTGTCTTAGCTCTTCGACGAGAATGATATGAAAACTGGGATGATACTTCCACAAAAGTTTGCTTCAACCAGCCCTGTGCATTTGCAGGAAATCACTTATTCGCCCCAATCAAATGGGATTGCCGAGAGCAAAAACCACATGTGGATAGATTTGGTGAATGCCATGTTTAACGCTGATGATTTATCTATTGCATGGTGGAGAGAATTTTTTAAATTCATGTCTTATCATGAATATAGTTTCAAACAAGAATAAAGGAAAAAACTCTACGGCGACTGGGTTGGAAAAAATCATCACTTTCTCATTTACGCAATTGTGAATGCTTAGCGAAACTCAACATACCAATCTCTAATAAACACCAGCTCAAACCAAAGACAATGGATTGTGTCTTTCTAAATTATTATGATCATTGGACCATTGCCTATAAATTTTTAGTAGCAAAATCCAAGGTAACTGGCATGCATGTTGATACAATAATGGAATCTAGTGATGAAACATTTTTTTGAGCTTATGTTCGTATGAAAGATATGCACAACAATGCTATAATTTTTCTTCTTAAATATTTCATGAATCTAGTACATCTCGAACCTCTCGCCCTTTAGATCCTACATCAAGAGATAGCAAACTTGGTTTTCTGGGAAGCGCTTCCATGACATGGTCACCACTACGAGTCATCTTCCTTCCAAGTCAGGTGACACCGGATCCTGTAACCTCCATCGCCATCTATTTCGACCAGTCTACACTAACAACCTTGTCTATGCGGAAGTCATGGATACTTCATTTAGTACAATCAATTAGTACATGTGACATGTTCCCATATACTATCTCATTATGTTTACAGCTACTTGTGCGATGATGTTGTTTAATTCCTCTAGTGTGTTAGAGCTATGCATGATAATTATTATTTTAGTCATGATTTATTTATAGAAATTATTCGTGAAATCACCTAACTTTTCAACAATTTTTATTATTGCAAAGCAACGTTTCTACGAATAGCAAAGTGTGTGTGATATCATTGTCAAAGTTGCACATCCATGATGCTAGTCCTTATCGTGATTATGTGAATCCATTTCATGATATGTGTGTGTATGCCTAAATCGCACTCGGAACAGCTTAACACAGAAAATGACAATAGCTTACCTAACTTAGTCTCACTCCCGTGTCGCTCCGTGTGAGTGGCCCGAGAGGAACCCTAACTGCCATCACCTCCAATCCTGACGGTGTTAGGGCATGTCACTCTCTAAGTGGTTTTGGTGATTGATGACAATACTTTTGCCGACTAATCATGTGCATTGAGCATTTCAGATATTAATTCATTGGCGCGAGATGATTCTTTGCCCTTGGTGTTTAAGGAGAAGACGGTGTGTTTCCTTCATTTCAGTTTTGGTGGACTTGAGTCGTTGGAAACATCGTACTATTAAGAGGGGGTCCATATTGGAAACGTTAGGGTGGAATCAACACGTACACGTCTCCTTTGCACCGGAACTCTTTCCCGCATCTTTGGAGGATTCTTCGTTGTCTCGGAAGTGGGCTTGATAGCGATCCAACGGTAGTACCTGATACGTCTCCAACGTATCTATAATTTTTTGATTGTTCCATGCTATTATATTATCTGTTTTGGATGTTAGTGGGCTTTATTTTACACTTATATTATTTTTGGTACTAACCTATTAACCCAAGGCCCAGTGCAAATTGCTATTTTTTTTGCCTATTTTAGTGTTTCGCAGAAAAGGAATATCAAATGGAATCCAAACGGAATGAAACCTTTGGGGACGTGATTTTTAGAACAAACGTGATCCAGAGGACTTGGAGTGGACGTCAAGAAATGGACAAGGAGTCCACGAGGCAGGGGGCGTGCCTACCCCCCTGGGTGCGCCCTCCCCCTTGTGGGCTCCTCGTGGCTCAGCCGACCTACTTCTTCCACCTATATATACTCATATACCCTGAAAACATCCAGGAGCACCACGAAACCCTATTTACATCGCTGCAACCTTCTGTACCCAAGAGATCCCATCTTGGGGCCTTTTTCGGACCTCCACCGAAGGGGCAACGATCACGGAGGGCCTCTACATCAATTCCATGGCCCCTCCAATGATGTGTGAGTAGTTTACTTCAGACCTTCGGGTCCATAGTTATTAGCTAGATGGCTTCTTCTCTCTCTTTGAATCTCAATACAAAGTTCTCCTTAATCTTCTTGGAGATCTATTCGATGTAACTCTTTTTTGCGGTGTGTTTGTCGAGATCTGATGAATTGTGGGTTTATGATCAAGTCTATCTATGAACAATATTTGATTCTTGTCTGAAATCTTTTATGTATGATTGGTTATCTTTGCAAGTCTCTTCGAATTATCAGTTTGGTTTGGCCTACTAGATTGATCTTTCTTGCAATGGGAGAAGTGCTTAGCTTTGGGTTCAATCTTGCGGTGCTCGATCCCAGTGACAGAAAGGGAAAAAACACGTATTGTGTTGTTGCCATCGAGGATAAAAAGATGGGGTTTATATCATATTGCTTGAGTTTATCCCTCTACATGATGTCATCTTACTTAATGTGTTACTCTATTCTTATGAACTTAAAACTCTAGATGCATGCTGGATAGCGGTCGATGTGTGGAGTAATAGTAGTACATGCAGGCAGGAGTCGGTCTACTTGTCATGGACGTGATGCCTATATACATGAGCATGCCTAGATATTCTCATAATTATTCGCTTTTCTATCAATTGCTCGACAGTAATTTTTTCACCCACCGTGATACTTATGCTATCTTGAGAGAAGCCATTAGTGAAACCTATGGCCCCGGGGTCTATTTTCCATCATGTAAGTTTCCAATCTATTTTATTTTGCAATCTTTACTTTCAATCTATATCATAAAAATGCCAAAAATATTTATCTTATCATTATTATCTCTGTCAGATCTCACTCTCATAAGTGACCGTGAAGGGCTTGACAACCCCTTTATCGCGTTGGTTGCGAGGTTCTTATTTGTTTGTGTAGGTACGAGGGACTTGGTTCTCAAAAACTGAGGGAAATACTTACACTTTGCTGCATCACCCTTTCCTCTTCAAGGGAAAACCAACGCAATGCTCAAGAGGTAGCAAGAAGGATTTCTGGCGCCGTTGCCGGGGAGTCTATGCACAAGTCAAGACATACCAAGTACCCATCACAAACTCTTATCCCTCGCATTACATTATTTGCCATTTGCCTCTCATTTTCCTCTCCCCCACTTCACCCTTGTCGTTTTATTCGCCCTCTGTAGGATCGAAAGTATGTCTAGAGGGGGGTGATTAGACTACTTGAGCAAATAAAAATCTAGCCTTTTCCCAATTTTAAGTCTTGGCAGATTTTAGCAACTTAGCACAATTCAAGTAATCAACCTACACATGCAATTCTAAGAGTATAGCAGCGGAATGTAAAACAATTGCATATGAAGGTAAAGGGAGGAGTTTGGAGGGAGCAAACGCAATGTAGACACGGAGATTTTTGGCATGGTTCCAATAGGTGGTGCTATCCTACATCCACGTTGATGGAGACTTAAACTCATGAAGGGTAACAGTTGCGCGAGTCCACGGAGGGCTCCTCCCACGAAGGGTCCACAAAGAAGCAACCTTGTCTATCCCACCATGGCCATCGCCCACGAAGGATTTGCCTCACTAGGGTAGATCTTCACGAAGTAGGCGATCTCCTTACCCGTACAAACTCCTTGGTTCAACTCCACAATCTTGAGGCTCCCAAGTGACACCTAACCAATCTAGGAGACACCACTCTCCAAAAGGTAATAGATGGTGTGTTGATGATGAACTCCTTGATCTTGTGCTTCAAATGATAGTCTCCCCAACACTCAACTCTCTCTCTCTCTCTCATAGGATTGGGTTTGGTAGAAAGATGATTTGAGTGGAAAGCAACTTGGGGAAGGCTAGAGATCAAGATTTATGTGGTTGGAATGGAATATCTTGACCTCAACACAAGTGTAGGTGGTTCTCTCTCAGAAAATGTATGTTGGAAGTGAAGGCATATTCTGACGGCTCTCTCCATGAATGAAGAGTGGGTGGAGGGGTATATATAGCCTCCTCACAAAATCTAACCGTTACACACAAATCACCAAACTTGGTGGGACCGAATCATAAAACTCGGTCAGACTGATTTGGTTCATAATGTGACCGTTAGGCATTTCAGTGGGACCAATATGTCAACTCGGTTGGACCGATTCCATTAGGGTTAGGGCATAATGTAATCTCGGTGAGACCGATTACACAAACTCGGTGGGACTGATTTTGGTAATAGGCAAACATAGAGTTGGTCAGGCAAACGCGGTGGGACCGATTCTCTCATCTCGGTTAGACCAAAACGTTACGGTGGGAAAACAGAGAGTTTGCATCGCAATCTCGGTGGGACCAATTGCTCATCTCGGTTGGACCGAAACGTTACAAAGGGAAATAGAGAGGTTGCAATCCCATCTCGGTGAGACCGAGATCCCTATCGATGAGATCAAAGAGACTAGGGTTTCTGGCAGTGGCTATGTCAAGTGAACTCGGTGGCGCCAGATAGAAGATTTAGGTGGGGCCGAGTTTGACTTTTGGTTTGGGACATATGTGGATATGAGAAAGTAGTTGAGGGTTTTTGGAGCATATCACTAAGCATTTTGAGCAAGTAACTCATTAGGCAACACCTCAGCCCCTTTTAATAGTATTGGCTTTTCCTATGGACTCAATGTGAGTCACTAAAAGTAAAATGTAGAGTCTTGTGCTTTAAGCTTGAGCCAATCTTTTGTCTTTAGCATTTTGAGGGGTCCACTTTATAATCCATGCCATGCCAATCATTGAGCTTTCCTGAAATATTTATCTTGAAATAGCATTAGCTCAATGAGATATATGTTGTTAGGAATTACCAAAACCACCAAGGGATGGTTGCACTTTCAATCTCCCCCTTTTTGGTAATTGATGACAACATATCGATCAAAGCTTTGACAAATGATAATAAGATTGAAGTACATCATCGCTTTGAGAAGTATGTGATAAGCAAGAGCTCCCCCTAAATTTGTGCATTATTAAAAATTTGCTTTTGAATGCAAATGCACAATCGATTAGGATCATGGGTTACTCTTCCATGTCACATACATCTTGGTGGAGCGCTCAAAATGATAGAAATTAATAGCATGCACTCATCACCAAGCAAGTGAATGATCATATATGAGATATAGAAGATTGCATCATTCAACAAGCATTAAGGTAGAAAATGATCAACTACATGATCACATAAGTATCTCACAAGGACATAAAGTATCTCACACAAGCACACAATAAAAAGTTCAACCAAAAGAAAGAGAGATAAAAAGCAAGACACTATCTCTCGAAGCCTATGATCTATACATATTTCTCCCCCTTTGGCAACAAGTTACCAAAAAGTTTGAAAATGCATAGTGTTATACGTCTCTCAGGCTTGGTCTTCGGGAGGTGGTGTAGAGAGAACTCCAAGGACGAAGGCTTCCGATGATGTAGTTGGAGCTGGTGGAGGTGGAGTGGGTGCTGGAGGTGGCATTGGAGTTGTAGCTGCTGGTGCTGACACTGTAGTTCTAGCATCTGAAACTGGCACTGCAACAGACCTTGGACCTCGTGGCACACGTTGAAAAGCATCAATAGTTGCTTTTCCTCTCCTCTCCTCTGCTTCCTCCTGAAGCTGCTCAACTGCAGTCTGAATCTCAGTCACCTTTAGATCAAGATCATAGAATTTTGTCTCCACAATCCTCTCCAAGCTCTCCTGATTCTAAGTCAGGGTGGCCAAGCCCTTCTCAATCCTCAGTGTAGCTTGAATCAGATAGCCTAATTGATCTTGCTTTGTCTTGAGGAAAACTTGAGATGCTTCTTCTGCACTTGGCATCCTTGCAGCTTTCTCGGCCTTTGCTTTGGCTCTCTTTTCTTGGACTTGAGCTGATGATAGTTCCTCCTCATTCATCACAACAATGTTGTCTTCAAACTCTGGATGTAGGGGTAGATGCTCCTTGTGTAGCAAATAAGTTCATGTGCCCATCTTAGAATTGATGAGCTCCTGAATATGTGGAGCATACCCACAAGTCCTCTTTTGATCAGTAGCGGTCCTCTTGACCATTTCTACAATCAAGCTCATAACTTTGAACTTCTGAGGGACATCAAAATTTTGCAGCATGTTGATGGAGTGTCCTCTGATCATCTTGTGATCTCCTGACTTGGGTAGCAACGTGTGCCTTAAGATCCAGATAATGGTAGGCATACCAGACAACAAGAAGTGTACAGATCCAAGCTTATGTGTTTCCAAAGCCTTATCAGGGATCTCTTTGTACATGTTTTCCATGGAGTTGTGGTCTTTCTTCTTGGTGGCAAACACATCCAAGTCATCTTCATGTTCTTCGGGGGCATTGATTAGCTTGGCCCATTCTTCAACTGTGGACTGGTACCTGGTACCCTCGGACATATATACTATCCTCCCATCTGGATAGAAGTGGGCAGTGGAGTAAAACTGCATAATCAGCTCATCATTCCATTTGGTGAGCTTTTGTCCAACAAACTCATCTACTCCACATGCCTTAAAGCTGTCATATACTCCTGGGAAATGATCTTCATTTTCCTGGATGTATTCCCAATCGACCCATTTCATGTCACACACAATGGGCTTCTTGTCAAGCAAAATTGTCTCATAGAAGTCTTGTTGTTCCTTTGTATGGAAATTGTAGTCAACTGCAGTCATCCTCCTAACAGCATACGGATCAGACTGTCTCCATAATCTCAGTCCTGCATCTTTCCTTATGTGCATGTCCTCAGCAACTGGATGAGCATCATTGTGGTTAGGAAGTTTGGGCTTCAACTTCCTCAAAACATGGGGTTCATCATCCTCTTCTTCAGCTTCATGCACTGGGGCCTTGTTCTTCTCCTCAGCAGGTATACTCCTAGTGTTCCTCTTGGGCTTTGGGGGTTTCTGAGCAACAGCCTTGGGAGAAGATTTGGGCTTAGATGGAGCAGCCCCTGACTTAATTGCATCTCCCATGAGCTTCTGAGACTTGGGAGCTAGTGCAACATCCTCTTCCCCCTCCTCTTCTTTTGGATCTCTCATAATGGAGAATCTACCAAGCACTCTGGCAGTGGTCTTCTTGACCCTTTCCTTCCTCTTCTTTCCTTCTCGAACAACCTCTACAGTTGGCTTGGAGGTTTCAGCAGTGGAGGCTCTCACCTTTAAGGTTGGCACCCTCTTCGCAGGGGCCTTCTTGTGCAAGCCAGGCTTAGTTGATGCAGATGTGCCATATTCCTTCTTCAGCACCTTCTTCTTTGAGCTAACTTCCTCCTCAACAACCACATAGTCCTCATCTTCAAACTCTGAGGTTTTCTTCTTCTTTGACCTAGTGGCTGCTTTGGGCAAGTTTCTTGGTGTGCTCAGAAGTGCTAGAGGGACTAGTGCCCTCACTCAATTGCACCTGTTCCTCCGACTTGTTCTAGCTGTCGCTCTAGTTAGACATCTCTACAAACTTACTGACAGTAGGCCCTGTGAATAGATATAGATGAGGTAGAGTGGATGAGCATCACAAAGTGCATAGTTTTTGCAAAAGATGACTTGAAAACTTAGTTTTAGTTCTTCACAGAAAGCATTTCGGAGCTACCAATTTGTAAACTCGGTGATACCGAAGCAGCTTTTGGAACCTAAACTAGTGAACTTGGTCAGACCGAGTCACGGTTTGGTGGCACCGAGACTGCTAGGGTCTTACAACGAATCAAACTCGGTCACACTGATTTGTAGTTTTCGGTCAGAGTGAAAGTGCAACTGCAATGGCCTAAGCCAAATCGGTGAGACTGATTTCTACAATTCGGTCGGTCCGAGATGAGTTCGGCGGAGACCTAACCCTAAATTTTCAAATCCAATCTAATCTAAAGGATGTTTTCAGTGGATAGATTGATTTCATATTTGATCATGGTGATGGCAAAGTAATGTGCTACGAATCGGAGTAAAAAGAATAGCACAAAGGACCAAACTCATACCCTAATTCGGCGGAGTTCGCTACGGCGGGAACGAAGGGGCAGAAATCCGTTGACGGCGATGGAAACCAGCGGCGGGAGGTCACTGGCGACGAGAGGACGATCCGGAGACCCGAGGCGACGGAGCAGGATACGCGCGGGCTGAGAGCTTTCGAAGAAATTTCCAAAATCTCACCCGTGGGTTTATATATCCCGACCCTATCGGTGTGACCGAGTGGAACAACTCGGTGGCACCGAGATGCAGAATCGCAAGCGGTTGCTGCAACTCTGTGTGACCGAAAATTTCAAATCGGTTGCACCAAGATTGAAAACCTAGATCAACTTAGTGATCTCGGTGTGACCAAAATGGATGACTCAGTCATACCGAAATGCACAAAGAGGTTTTGGAAGTTTAAGTCTATGACGAATCGGGGACTCCAAGTGCTCCTACCACAGAGTGGTTTGAATCTGACTTGATCAAACTTTGTGATGTAGCATGAATACAGTTTGAGACGAGAAAAACATAGATAGCTAGAGGGCGTTCATAGACATTCTTGTCCATACATTTAGCAAAAGAGAGAAAAGCCAAACAATCAAAGCAACAAATGGATGTCCTCGAATGAGTAAAATATGCATCCAACATGCTCACACAATAAAATGGCAAATGAAATATGTGACAAAGCATGCACAATCACTCTAGCATCTATCAAAAAAATTGGCGATGACTAGGTCATCTATATATGAGTATATTGACTTAGGAGTCAAATGAGAACATTTGGTCATAGGTCATACTCATCGTTTAAGTGCAAGTGGGGTTGTCACTTTTACATAAAGCATTGTTGTGCTCGCATCATTAGAGTTGCTTTTGCTCAATTGATCGGAGTAAAGCTCCCCCTAGATGTGATATCCCCCTTAGAGGGATGAACTAACCTTGGGTTTTGTCGATGATGACTTCATGTAGGTGTTGAAGATGTAGATGCTCAATGTTGATGTAGATCATTTGGAGCAATCCTTTGGAGCGAGTTGCACTTTCAATACCTACACGGGTTAGTCCCACAAGGAACAAACAAGGATATCCATATACATAGAGTGATGTTCACATTGGATCATGTCCATGAAAGCATTAGGTTACCTTGTCCCTTGTCTTACCAATAAGAGGGTTTGTGACTCCTTGAACTAGTGCACGATTTGGAAGTTGTTTGCACTTGTCCTTGCCAAGATGATAAGAGTGAAGTATGTTGGGGGAGTCACCCTCAAGAACTCTCTAGTTCTTCTTCTTAGGGATCCACACCATCTTGATGGGAATCCTTGGAGTTGTAGTCGTACTTGATTGTAGTGGAACTTGATGTAGTCTTGGGAACCCACTTGACCAAGGCCTTAGGTGCTTCTTCAAATGCAAAAATCTCCTCTTTAAGCTTGTCCTTGCCTTTTAGCTTGTGGTCTTGTGGTGGAAGATCATCTTGAGCTTGTGTTCCTTGGAAAGAAGAAGGATCATACTTCTCTTGTTGAGGAACAAACTTTGTCTTGGGTATTGATCTTCTTCCCACTCAACTCCATTGGCATTGAACTTTCATTCAAAACCAACACCTTGATTCTTCCGGTGTCTTCCTTGCTTGTGTACAATTTCCTCAAATTGCTTACTTCCGGCAAGACTCTTGTAAACACCTTTATCTATAATTCCCTTCAATAAGCTATTTTATTGCTCAAGTGTAAATTGGCTAAGAGAATCATTAGTGGAATCAAGAGAACTACTAGAGGCAACAACATTGGATTTAGCATGATTGTTGTTACTACTAGAAGATGGATCTTTCTTGTTCTTGTTGTTAGATTTAACTTGTGGCATGTAAGTAGACAAGAGTAAACGCTTGGCAGTGTAAGAAGAACTTTTCTTGCGAAGATCATCATTGATTGCTTTTAAGAACTCATGCTCTTGCTCAAGGTTGAGCTTTTCAAAACATAGCTTCTCATGAGTCTTTAAAAGTTCTCGATGATCTTCCAAGGTAGTTTCATGAGCTAACTTAAGAGTGTTTAGTTCTTTAGTTAGATGCTCAATCTCCTTCTTATCATTGTCATTCATTTTATCTTGATTAGCATGATTAATAGCAACTTCGTCATAGTTTTCATAACTAGAGTTGTCAACAAGTAAATCATCATCACCTACCAAATCATCTTCATCACTATTGAAATCAACATACTCGGGGTGTGATACCTTTGGGCCTTTAGCCATGAAGAATCCTCCCATACCTTCATTTGGTGAGTCAAATATGTCGTAGGAGTTGGTTGACACAAATGCTAGACCGGCAACACCTTCATCTTGAGTATATTCGGAGTCGGAGTGATAACTTCTCTCGGAGTGATCGTCGGAGTCGGAGCCATATACCCATTCACCAACATGAGCTTGATGTCTTCATTTTGTGTGGCTCTTCGATGACTTGTCCTTCCTTCCCGAATCATTGCTTCTTCGTGATGTTCTTCATTCATAACGGTCATCTCTACTCCTTCTCTCTCTTGGTGGTGATTCTTCTCTTCTACTTATTCTTTTAGGAGAATCTTCTATTCTTTTGTAGGGAGCCGTACACTCATTGGAATAGTGTCTGGGTCTTCCACAATTGTAGAAATTGCGCTCACGATTGGAAGAACTTTTATCATTGTAGGACCTTGACTTGGAACTTCTTTCCTTACTTCTACTCTTGTAAAACTTGTTGAAGTTCTTCACCATTAGGCTCAATTCTTCGTTGAAGGTTTGTTTCTCACTTGATGATGTGGGAGTATCACATGAGGCTTTGTAAGCACCACTTGACTTGTTGTGAAGCTCTTCCTTATCCTTGAGTGACATCTCATGAACAACAATTCTTCCAATGACTTCCGTTGGCTTGAGATCTTTGTAATTGCGCATCATTTGGATCAATATGCACACGGTATCATATTTTCCATCCAAGGCTCTTAGGATCTTCTTGATGATGAATCTATCGGTTATCTCTTCACTTCCTAAGCCGGCAATCTCATTTGTGATGAGAGCAAGCCTAGAGTACATTTCAGCGACACCTTCACCATCCTTCATTTTGAACTTGTCAAGTTGACTTTGAAGCACATCCAATTTGGATTCCTTGATGGAGTCAGTACCTTCGTGCATATCAATCAAAGTATCCCAAATTTCCTTTGCATTCTGAAGACGGCTGATTTTGTTAAATTCTTCGGGGCATAATCCGTTGAAGAGAATATCACAAGCTTGAGCATTGTATTGCAGCATCTTCAACTCTTCCGCGCTAGCATCACGGTTCGGTTCTCTCACATCAAAGATTTCACCTTACAAGCCAATACACACAATAGCCCAAACGGCGGGGTTATGTCCAAGAATATGCATTTTCACATTATGCTTCCAACTAGCAAAATTTGTACTATCAAAGTAAGGACCTCTACGGTGGTAATTTCCCTCACTAGACGCCATACTCTCCTAGGTTGTGAAACCAAGGCTATGATCACCAAAAGCTATGGAAATCAAAGCAAATGGAGACCAAAGCTCTGATACCACCTGTAGGATCGAAAGTATGTCTAGAGGGGGGTGATTAGACTACTTGAGCAAATAAAAATCTAGCCTTTTCCCAAGTTTAAGTCATGGCAGATTTTAGCAACTTAGCACAATTCAAGTAATCAACCTACAGATGCAATTCTAAGAGTATAGCAGCGGAATGTAAAACAATTGCATATGAAGGTAAATGGAGGAGTTTGGAGGGAGCAAACGCAATGTAGACAAGGAGATATTTGGCGTGGTTCCGATAGGTGGTGCTATCATACATCCACATTGATGGAGACTTCAACCAACGAAGGGTAACGGTTGCGCGAGTCCACGGAGGACTCCACCCACGAAGAAGCAACCTTGTCTATCCCACCATGGTCATCGCTCACAAAGGACTTGCCTCACTAGGGTAGATCTTCACAAAGTAGGCGATCTCCTTGCCCGTACAAACTCCTTCGTTCAACTCCACAATCTTGACGGAGGCTCCCAAGTGACACCTAACCAATCCAGGAGAGACCACTCTCCAAAAGGTAATAGATGGTGTGTTGATGATGACCTCCTTGCTCTTGTGCTTCAAATGATAGTCTCCCCAACACTCAACTCTCTCTCTCATAGGATTGGATTTGGTAGAAAGATGATTTGAGTGGAAAGCAACTTGGGGAAGGCTAGAGATCAAGATTTATGTGGTTGGAATGAAATATCTCTACCTCAACACAAGTGTAGGTGGTTCTCTCTCAGACAATGTATGTTGGAAGTGACGGCATATTCTGATGGCTCTCTCCATGAATGAAGAGTGGGTGGAGGGGTATATATAGCCGCCACACAAAATCTAACCGTTACACACAAATCACCAAACTCGGTGGGACCGAATCATAAAACTCGGTCAGGCCGATTTGGTTCATAATGTGACCGTTAGGCATTTCGGTGCGACCGACATGCCAACTCGGTTGGACCGATTCCATTAGGGTTAGGGCATAACGTAATCTCGGTGAGACCGATTACACAAACTCGGTGGGACCAATTTTGGTACTAGGCAAATAGAGAGTTGGTCAGGAAAACTCGATGGGACCGATTCGCTCATCTCGATTAGACCGAAACGTTACGAAGGGAAAACAGAGAGTTTGCATTGCAATCTCGGTGGGACCAATCGCTCATCTCAGTTGGATCGAAACGTTACGAAGGGAAACAGAAAGGTTGCAATCCCATCTCTGTGAGACCGAGATCCCTATCGGTGAGACCGAAGTGACTAGGGTTTCTGGCAGTGGCTATGTCGAGTGAACTCGGTGGCGCCAGATAGAAGATTTCGGTGGGGCCGAGTTTTACTTTTGGTTTGGGACATATGGGATATGAGAAAGTAGTTGAGGGTTTTTGGAGCATATCACTAAGCATTTTGAGCAAGTAACTCATTAAGCAACACCTCAGCCCCTTTTAATAGTATTGGCTTTTCCTATGGACTCATTGTGATCTTGGATCACTAAAAGTAAAATGTAGAGTCTTGTGCTTTGATCTTGAGCCAATCTTTTGTCCTTAGCATTTTGAGGGGTACACTTTCTAATCCATGCCATCCCAATCATTGAGCTTTCCTGAAATATTTATCTTGAAATAGCATTAGCTCAATGAGCTATATGTTGTTAGGAATTACCAAAACCACCCAGGGATAGTTGCACTTTCACCCTCTTTTTCCGTTCCCCTTCTCTTCTCAAGTTCGCCTCTTTTGCTTGTTTCTTGTTTGCTTGTGTGTTGGATTGCTTGATGTGTGTTGGATTGCTTGCTTCGTCATTATGGCTAGTGCTTTATCTACTCTTTTGTCTCCCGAGAATGAGGTCCTTAATTTTAAACAAAGGGAGGGAGAAAATCTGAAAGATGCTTGGTACAGAAATTGCAATGCACAAAATAGATCTACTAGGAAGCAATCTACTGTCGTTCGTCTTTGCAATTTTTATGTAGGAATCATTCCTTGGAATAGATATATTCTTGATACCATTACCGGAGGAAATATCTTGGGTAGCCACACTTTTGATTCTTATAATGCTATGATAGATTTGTTTGGCACACCACCTCTCTTGGTTAATGGAACTATGTTAACTTTGGAACATGTTATGCACAGGCTTGATATTATTGAAAATGAAGTTGCCACTATGGAATTGATTGAGAATTTGGATAAAAAGATCCATAACCAAATTACCCAATATGGATCTAAGGTAGGAGTTACTCTGAAAAGTTTTAAAGAAAAAGAACCCATAGTTAATGAAAGAATAGACCAAGACTCCACTAGAATTGATAAAGTTGAGGGTATTATTACCAACTTGGGGTCCACTTTTTCTGCTGTAAGGAATACTTCAAATCCTCCTACCAAAGTTGCCAAACTAATGTACGTTCCTAAAAATAAGGGTGAAACTTCTAGTAAGGAAAATGCGGATCTCAAATCCATAAGTGTTCACCCCAACTTTCTTGCTATCATTAAGGAACCTTTTGCTACAAATGATTTTCTTGATTTCTTGCTGAGGAGTTTAATCATTAATAAAAACAAGGAAACTCCTAAGGGATATCAGTGTTTTATTGAAGAATTGCATACCAAAGATGACAATACCTAGATCTATCCTTGCTTTTATGCCTAGCTAGGGGCGTTAAACGATAGCGCTTGTTTGGAGGCAGCCCAATTTTATTTTTTGTTCTTTGCTTTTTGGTTCTGCTTAGTAATAAATAATTCATCTATCCTCTGTTTAGATGTGGTTTTATGCTTTTAATTAGTGTTTGTTCCAAGTAGAACCTTTGGGAAGACTTGGGGAAAGTCTTTGCGATCTTGTTGTAAAAATAGAAACTTTAGCGCTCACGAGATTTGCTTCCATGTTTTACTGGAGAGTGATATTTAGTTAATTCTTTTTGAATATAATTAATACATAAATTCCTCACGTCTAGAAATTTATTTTAGAATTTTTGGGGTTCCGTAAGTATTTGAAACCTACAGATTACTACAGACTGTTCTGTTTTTGACAGATTCTGTTTTCCGTGTGTTGTTTGCTTATTTTGATGAATCTATGGCTAGTAATAAAGTTTATGAACCATATAAAAGTTGGAATACAGTAGGTTTAACACCAATATATATAAAGAATGAGTTCATTATAGTACATTTAAGTGGTGGTTTGTTTTCTTTTACTAATGGAGCTCACGAGATTTTCTTTTAAGTTTTGTGTTGTGAAGTTTTCAAGTTTTGGGTAAAGATGTGATGGATTATGGAACAAGGAGAGGCAAGTCCTAAGAATGGGGATGCCCAAGGCACCCCAAGGTAAAATCCAAGGACAACCAAAATCCTAAGCTTGGGGATGCCCCGGAAGGCATCCCCTCTTTCGTCTTCGTCCATCGGTAACTTTACTTGGAGCTATATTTTTATTCACCACATGATATGTGTTTTGCCTGGAGTGTCTTGTATGATTTGAGTCTTTGCTTTTTAGTTTACCACAATCATACTTTCTGTACACACCTTTTGGGATAGACACACATGAATCGGAATTTATTAGAATACTCTATGTGCTTCACTTATACCTTCTAAGCTAGATAATTTTGCTCTAGTGCTTCGCTTATATCTTTTAGAGCACGGTGGTGGTTTTATTTTACAGAAATTATTGATCTATAATGCTTCATATATTATTTTGAGAGTCCCTTAGAACAGCATGGTAATTTTCTTTGGTTATGAATTTAGTCCTAATATGATAGGCATCCAAGATCGGTATAATAAAAAGTTTCATAAAAAGTGCATTGAGTACTAGGAGAAGTTTGATACTTGACAATTGTTTTGAGATATAAAGGTGGTAATATTAGAGTGTGATAGTTGAGTAGTTGTGAATTTGAGAAATACTTGCATTGAAGTTTGCAAGTCCCGTAGCATGCACATATGGTGACCGTTGTGTAACAAATTTGAAACATGAGGTGTTATTTGATTGTCTTCCTTATGAGTGGCAGTCGGGGACGAGCGATGGTCTTTCCCTACCAATATATTCCCCTAGGAGCATGCACGTAATGCTTGATTTTTGATGACTTGTAGATTTTTGCAATAAGGATTTGAGTTCTTTATGACTAATGTTGAGTCAATGGATTATACGCACTCTCACCCTTCCATCCTTGCTAGCCTCTTCGGTACCGTGCATTGCCCTTTCTCACCTTGAGAGTTGGTGCAAACTTCGCCGGTGCATCCAAACCCCATGTTATGATACACTCTGTCACACATAAACCTCCTTATATATTCCTCAAAACAGCCACCATACCTACCTATTATGGCATTTCCATAGCCATTCGGAGATATATTGCCATGTAACTTTCCACCGTTCCATTTATCATGGCACACATCATCGTTGTCATATTTCCTTGCATGATCATGTAGTTGACATTGTATTTTTGGCAAAGCCATCGTTCATAATTTTTCATACATGTCACTCTTGATTCATTGCCCTTCCCTGTACACCGCTGGAGGCATTCACATAGAGTCATACTTTGTTCTAGTATCAAGTTGTAATCATTGAGTTGTAAATAAATAGAAGTGTGGTGATCATCATTAATAGAGCATTGTCCCAAATAAAAAAGAGGAAGACCAAATAAAAAAGGAAGGCCCAAAATTTTTATAAAAAGGGGCAATGGTACTATCCTTTTTTCCACACTTTTGCTTCAAAGTAGCACCATGATCTTTATGATAGAGAGTCTCTTATTTTGTCACTTTCATATACTAGTGGGAATTTTTAATTATAGAACTTGGCTTGTATATTCCAACAATGGGCTTCCTCAAATGCCCTAGGTCTTCGTGAGCATGCAAGTTGGATGCACACCCACTTAGTTTTTTTTGTTGAGCTTTCATACATTTATAGCTCTAGTGCATCTGTTGCATGGCAATCCCTACTCCTTGCATTGACATCAATTGATGGCCATATCCCTAGCCCATTGATTAGTCGCGTCGATCTGAGACTTTGTCCTTTTTTGTCTTCTCCACATTACCCCCATCATCATATTCTATTCCACCCATAGTGCTATATCCATGGCTCACGCTCATGTAGTGAAAGTTGAAAAAAATTTGAGATTACTAAAGTGTGAAACAATTGCTTGGCTTGTCACTGGGGTTGTGCATGATGAGAGCATTCTTGTGTGACGAAAATGGAGCATGACCAAACTATATGATTTTGTAGGGATGAACCTTCTTTTGCCATGTTATTTTGAGAAGACATAATTACTTAGTTAGTATGCTTGAAGTATTATTATTTTTATGTCAATATTAGGATTTTGTCTTGAAACTTTCGAATCTGAATATTCATGCCACAATGAAGAGAATTACATTGAGAATTATGTTAGGTAGCATTCCACATAAAAAATTCTGTTTTTATCATTTACCTACTCGAGGACGAGCAGGAATTAAGCTTGGGGATGCTTGATACGTCTCCAACGTATCTATAATTTTTGATTGTTCCATGCTATTATATTATCTGTTTTGGATGTTAATGGGCTTTATTTTACACTTTTATATTATTTTTGGGACTAACCTATTAATCCAAGGCCCAGTGCAAATTGCTGTTTTTTTCCTATTTCAGTGTTTCGTAGAAAAGGAATATCAAATGGAATCCAAATGGAATGAAACCTTCGGGAACGTGATTTTTGGAACAAACATGATCCAGAGGACTTGGAGTGGACGTCAAGAAACAGAGGAGGAGTCCATGAGGCAGGGGGCGCGCCTACCCCCCTGGGCGCGCCCTCCCCCTCATGGATCAACCGACCTACTTCTTCCTCCTATATATACTCATACACCCTGCATACATCTAGGAGAACCACGAAACCCTATTTCCACCGCCACAACCTTCTGTACCCAAGAGATCCCATCTTGTGGTCTTTTCCAGAGCTCCGCCGAGGGGGAAACAATCACGGAGGGCCTCTACATCAACTCCATGGCCCCTCCGGTGATGTGTGAGTAGTTTACTTCAGACCTTCGGGTCCATAGTTATTAGCTAGATGGCTTATTCTCCCTTTCTTTGAATCTCAATACAAAGTTCTCCTCAATCTTCTTGGAGATCTATTCGATGTAACTCTTTTTTGCGGTGTGTTTGTCGAGATCCGATGAATTGTGGGTTTATGATCAAGTCTATCTATGAAAAATATTTGATTCTTCTCTGAAATCTTTTATGTATGATTGGTTATATTTGCAAGTCTCTTCTAATTATTAGTTTGATTTGGCCTACTAGATTGATCTTTCTTGCAATGGGAGAAGTGCTTAGCTTTGGGTTCAATCTTGCGGTGCTTGATCCCAATGAAAGAAAGGGAAATGTCACATATTGTATTGTTGCCATCGAGGATAAAAAGATGGGGTTTATATCATATTGATTGAGTTTATCCCTCTACATCATGTCATCTTACCTAATGTGTTACTATGTTCTTATGAATTTAATACTCTAGATGCATGCTGGATAGCGGTCGATGTGTGGAGTAATAGTAGTAGATGCAGGCAGGAGTCGGTCAACTTGTCACGGACGTGATGCCTATATACATGATCATGCCTAGATATTCTCATAATTATTCGCTTTTCTATCAATTGCTCGACAGTAAATTGTTCAGCCATCGTGATACTTATGCTATCTTGAGAGAAACCACTAGTGAAACATATAGCCCCCGGGTCTATTTTCCATCATATAAGTTTCCAATCTATTTTATTTTGCAATCTTCACTTTCAATCTGTATCATAAAAATACCAAAAATATTTATCTTATCATTATTATCTCTGTCAGATCTCACTCTCGTAAGTGACCGTGAAGGGCTTGACAACCCCTTTATCGCATTGGTTGCGGGATTTTCATTTGTTTGTGTAGGTACGAGGGACTTGCATGTGGCCTCCTACTGGATTGATACCTTGGTTCTCAAAAACTGAGGGAAATACTTACACTACTTTGCTGCATCACCCTTTCCTCTTTAAGCGAAAACCAACGCAGTGCTCAAGAGGTAGCAGTACCGCGTTGCCGACCGGCAGTACCGCCCAGAGCCACACATGGTAGTACCGTTGTTCATCAGCGGTAGTACTGCCCCGGGGCTCTCGGCAGTAGTACCACTTTGATGCCGTGCTATTACCGCCTCGATTTGAGAGTGTCACTTCTCGTGTTGGGTTGTGCGGCAGTAGGACCGGCAGTAGTGGCGGCAGTACCGCTCGCGAGCGGTAGTACCGTGCCTACCACCGATGCTAGTGCCGCCTGGGCTCTCGCTCTTGTGCACCTTCCCCCTCTAAGGACCCTTCTCACAGTCTTCACGGTAGTACCGCTGGGGCTCGCGGTAGTACCGCTGCCTCCAGCGGTAGTACCGCTCTGTGTGGTCTGAGGAGGGTATAACGATTGGATTGGTTCCCCCACTATAAAAGGGGGTCTTCTTCCCCAAGAAGACCTACCTCTTTTCCCCCAAGCTCAATTGTTGCTCCAAAGATCACTTTCGCCCGATCTCTCTCCCTAGCCAATCAAACTTGTTGATTTTCTAGGGATTGGTTGAGAAGGCCCGAATCTACACTTCCACCAGGAGAAATTTGATTCCCCTACCAATCCTTTGCGGACTTGTTACTCTTGGGTGTTTGAGCACCCTAGATGGTTGAGGTCACCTCAGAGCCACATTCCATTGTTGTGAAGCTCCATGGTATTTTTGGGAGCCTCCAATCAAGTTGTGGAGATAGCCCCAACCTTGTTTGTAAAGGTTCGGTCGCCGCTTTCAAGGGCACCACTAGTGGAATCACGACATCTCGCATTGTGTGAGGGCGTGAGGAGAATACGGTGGCCCTAGTGGCTTCTTGGGGAGCATTCTGCCTCCACACCGCTCCAACGGAAACGTACTTCCCCCAAAGGGGAGGAACTTCGGTAACACATCCTCGTCTCCACCAGCTCCACTTGTGGTTATCTCTTCCCTTTACTTTGTGCAAGCCTTATTGTGTTGTATCCTTTGCTTCCACTTGTTGTGTTTATTGTTGGCATCATATAGGTTGCTCACCTAGTTGCACATCTGTAGGATCGAAAGTTTGTCTAGAGGGGGTGATTAGACTACTTGACCAAATAAAAATCTGTCCTTTTCCCAATTTTAAGTCTTGGAAGATTTTAGCAACTTAGCACAAGTCAAGCAATCAACCTACACATGCAAGTATAAGAGTATAGCAGCAGAATGTAAATCATTGCACATGAATGTAAAGGGAGGAGTTTAAAGGGAGCAAACACAATGTAGACATGGAGATTTTTGGCATGGTTCCAGTAGGTGGTGCTATCGTACATCCATGTTGATGGAGACTTCAACCCACGAAGGGTAACGGTTGCGCGAGTTCACGGAGGGCTCCACCCATGAAGGGTCCACGAAGAAGCAACCTTGTCTATCCCACCATGGCCATCGCCCACGAAGGACTTGCCTCACTTGGGTAGATCTTCACGAAGTAGGCGATCTCCTTGACCTTACAAACTCCTTGGTTCAACTCCACAGTCTTGATAGAGGCTCCCAAGTGACACATAACCAATCTAGGAGACACCACGCTCCAACAGGAAATAGATGGTGTATTGATGATGAACTCCTTGCTCTTGTGCTTCAAATGATAGTCTCCCCAACTCTCAACTCTCTCTCTCTCTCACACAGATTTGAATTTGGTGCAAAGGTGATTTGAGTGGAAAGCAACTTGGGGAAGGCTAGAGATCAAGATTCTTGTGGTTGGAATGGAATATCTTGGTCTCAACACATGAGTAGGTGGTTCTCTCTCAAGAAATGAATGGTAGAAGTGTAGGCACGTTCTGATAGCTCTCTCCATGAATGGAGAATGGGTGGAGGGGTATTTATAGCCTCCACACAAAATCTAACTGTTACACACAATTTACCAAACTCGGTGGGACCGAATCATGAAACTCGATGAGATCGATTTAGTTCAAAATGTGAACGTTAGGATTTTCGGTGGGACCGACATGTCAACTCGGTGGGACCGATTTCGTTAGGGTTAGGGCATAACGTAATCTCGGTGAGACCGGTCATATAAATTCGGTGGGACTGATTTCTGTAATAGGTAAACAGAGAGTTGATCAGGAAAACTCGGTGGGACCGATCGCTCATTTTGGTGAGACCGAAACGTTACGAAAAGGAAAACACAGAGTTTGTGTTATGAACTCGGTGGGACCGACCGCTCATCTCGGTTAGACTGAAATGTTACAAAGGGAAACAGATAGTTTGAAATCCCATCTCGGTTTCACCGAAATCCCTATCGGTGAGACCGAAATCCCTATCAGTGAGACCGAACCGATTAAGGTTTCTGGCTATGGCTATGTCAAATGAACTCGGTAGCGCCGGATAGATCAAATCGGTGGGGCCGAGTTTGACTTTTGGTTTGGGACATATGTGGATATGAGAAAGTGGTTGAGGGCTTTTGGAGCATATCCCTTAGCATTTTGAGCGAGCAAGTCATTAAGCAATACCTCATCCTCTTTTAATATTATTGGTGAGGGAGTCCTAGATTAGGGGGTATCCGGACAGCCGGACTATATCCTTTGGCCGGACTGTTGGACTATGAAAATACAAGATTGAAGACTTCGTCCCGTGTCCGGATGGGACTCTCCTTAGCGTGAAAGGCAAGCTTGGCACTACGGATATGTAGATCTCCTTCCTTGTAACCGACTCTGTGTAAACCTAGCCCCCTCCAGTGTCTATATAAACCGGAGGGTTTTAGTCTGTAGGACAACATACAATCATACCATAGGGTAGCTTCTAGGGTTTAGCCTCTCCGATCTCGTGGTAGATCTACTCTTGTACTACTCATAGTATCAAGAATAATCAAGGAGGAGTTGGGGTTTTACCTCCATCAAGAGGGCCCGAACCTGGGTAAAACATCGTGTCCCTTGCCTCCTGTTACCATCCGCCTTAGACGCGCAGTTCAGGACCCCCTACCCAAGATCCGCCGGTTTTGACACCGACATTGGTACTTTCATTGAGAGTTCCTCTGTGTCGTCATCATTAGGCTTGATGGCTCCTTCAATCATCGATAGCGATGTAGTCCAGGGTGAGACTTTTCTCCCCGGACAGATCTTTGTATTCGGCGGCTTCGCACTGCGGGCCAACTCGCTTGGCCATCTGGAGCAGATCAAGAGTTACGCCCCTGGCCACCAGGTCAGGTTTGGAAGCTTAAACTATACGGCCGATATCCGCGGAGACTTGATCTTCGACGGATTCGAGCCCCTGCCTAGTGCGCCACACGGTCACGATGAGCATGATTTAGCTCTACCATCGGACAGTGTTCAGGAGATCGCACCGGCAACCGCTCCGACCCTCAATTTGGAGCCAGTTACGCCATCCATGGACGGGTGGATAGACCCCGCCACGGAGGCCGTATCCTCAGCGGCGATCGAGCCGAGTATCGACCTTACCCTTCACGAGAGCCGTGATGCCAAACTGTCGAATCCTTCCCCGGCCACGGACTCCGAACCGCCTGCACCCGTGCCTATCGAATCCGACTGTGCGCCGATCATGGAGTTTACCTCCGCGGATATCTTTCAGCACTCGCCCTTCAGCGACATACTGAACTCATTAAGGTCTCTCTCCTTGTTAGGAGAGTCCTGGCCGAACTATGTCCGGCGGGATTGGGATGCGGATGACGAAGAAATTCGCCGCCCACCCACCACCCACTTAGTAGCCACTGTCGACGATTTGACCGGCATGATCGACTTCGACTCCGAAGACATCGACGGCATGGATGACGATGCAGGAGGCGAACAAGAACCACTGCCCATAGGGCACTGGACAACCACCTCGTCATATGACATATATATGGTGGACACACCCAAAGAAGGCAATGGCGACGGGACAGTGGAGGATGACCCCTCCAAGAAGTAATCCAAGCGCCGACGTCAGCGAGCCGCTCTAAGTCTCACCAAGGCAAAAGCGGTGATACCGACACAGGAGATAATAGCACTCAGGACAGTGCCAAAGATGACAACAATCCCCACCAGCAAGATTTAGAACAGGAGGACGGAGAAGCCAGCCCTCCCGAGAGAGCGGCAGATGGAGAGGCGGAGGATGATAATTACATGCCTCCCGCGGAAGACGAGGCAAGCCTAGACGACGACGAATTCTTCGTGCCTGAGGATCCCGTCGAACAAGAGCACTTCTAGCGCCGGCTTATAGCCACGGCAAATAGCCTTAAGAAAAAGCAACAGCAGCTTCAAGCTGATCAAGATTTGCTAGCTGACAGATGGACTGAAGTCCTTGCGGCCGAGGAATATAAACTCGAACGCCCCTCCAAGAGTTACCCAAAGCGCAGGTTGCTACCCCGACTGGAGGAGGAAGCACCAAAACCTACATCTCCAGCGTATGACGCGGCTGATCGGCCACCTCGTGGCCGCGAAAAGAGGCATTTTAGCCAAAAGCTCAGCCCGCACCCCGACGCCACTCAAATAAAAATGTCAAGGCATGGGGAAATACGCCAGACCTGCGAGACGTATTGGAGGACAAAGCAAAACACGCAAGATCGATCTACGGATCACGAGGGCGCTCCACTATGCGAGACGATAACCGTCACGCCGGATACAGTAAAAGTAAATCCGGCCGGGCCGAACACAGTAGACAAGACTCATTTGAGCTGCGCCGCGATATAGCCGAGTACAGAGGCTCTGCACACCCCCTATGCTTCATAGACGAAGTAATGGATCACCAAATCCCAGAGGGTTTCAAACCCGTAAATATCGAATCATACGACAGCACAACAGATCCTGCAGTATGGATCAAGGACTTCCTCCTGCACATCCACATGGCCCGCGGTGACGATCTACACGCCATCAAATACCTCCCACTCATACTCAAAGGACCAGCTCCGCATTGGCTCAACAGCCTGCCAGCATAATCCATTGGCTGTTGGGAAGATCTGGAAGCCGCATTCCTCGACAACTTCCAGGGCACTTATGTGCGACCACCAGATGCCGATGACTTGAGCCACATAATTCAGCAGCCAGAGGAATCGGCCAGGCAATTTTGGACACGGTTCCTGACAAATAAAAATCAACTCGTCGACTGTCCGTATGCAGAGGCCCTAGCAGCTTTTAAGCACAACATCCGCGACGAGTGGTCGCCCGGCATCTTGGCCAGGAAAAGCCGAAATCTATGGCAGCCCTCACGACACTCATGACCCGCTTTTGCACGGGAGAGGACAGCTGGCTGGCTCGCAGCAATAACATATCAAAGAACCATGGTACTTCGGATACCAAGGATAGCAATGGCAGGTCACGTCATAACAAACACAAGCTCCGCATCAACAGCGACAATACCAAGGATACGACAGTTAATGCCGGATTCAAAGGCTCTAAGCCCAGTCAGCAGAAAAAGCCATTCAAAAGAAGCACTCCGGGCCCGTCCAGTTTGGACCGTATACTCGATCGCTCGTGTCAAATACACGGCACCCCCGACAAGCCAGCCAACCACACCAACAGGGATTGTTGGGTGTTCAAGCAGGCCGGCAAGTTAAATGCCGAAAACAAAGATAAGGGGTTACATAGCGATGACGAGGAGGAGCCCCGACCGCCGAACCCCGGAGGACAGAAGAGGTTCCCCCAACAAGTGTGGACGGTGAACATGATATACGCAACCCACATCCCCAAGAGGGAGCGGAAGCGTGCGCTAAGTGACGTATATGCGTTGGAGCCAGTTGCCCCAAAGTTCAACCCATGGTCCTCCTGTCCGATCACGTTCGATCGCAGGGACCACCCCACTAGTATCCGTCATGGCGGATTCGCTGCACTGGTCCTAGACCCAATCATCGACGGATTTCACCTCACTCGAGTCCTTATGGACGGCGGCGGCAGCCTGAACCTGCTTTATCAGGACAAAGTGCGCAAAATGGGTATAGACCCCTCAAGGATCAAACCCACAAAAACGACCTTCAAAGGCGTCATACCAGGTGTAGAGGCCCATTGCACAGGCTCAGTCACACTAGAAGTGGTCTTCAGATCCCCGGATAACTTCCGAAGCGAGGAGTTAATCTTCGATATAGTCCCGTTCCGCAGTGGCTATCATGCACTGCTCGGGGGAATCACATTTGCGAGATGCAATGCAGTACCGCATTATGCATACCTCAAGCTCAAGATGCTAGGACCTCGGGGGGTCATCACAGTCAATGGAAACACAGAGTGCTCTCTCCGCATGGAGGAGCACACTGCGGCCCTCGCAGCAGAAGTGCAAAGCAGCCTCTTAAGGCAATCCACCAGTTCGGCGATTAAGGACCCGGACACCTTCGAGCGCGCCCGGAGTAATCGGCAACAAGACCGCCTGGCACATTCCGAGCTCGCATAGCAATGCGGCCTCCACCCCAGTCCCAGCCAAACGGCGAAATCCGTGCCACGCGTACATAATTACACATTGAAAATACCATGGGCACAGGTGGGGAGGGGGGCACGACTACGGCACGCCCCAAGACGTGGCTCAACCGCACTAGGGGCTTCCCGCTTTGTTACTTTTCTTTCTTTCAGGACTTTAATCTCTGGAAGCCCCATCCGGCAGTACGATTGCCGGACACATGATACAACAACCAAGGAGGCAGAAAGCTACATCGCACCACGGAACTCCCAGGTGGATTCCGATAACGAGTGAAATACTTGCTTTAAATACCATTCCTCAGCTTGCCCTTGGAGGGGACATGTCAAATAGTCCTACTTTTTGCTTATCGCACTACTTGTATCATTCTGCTTCGACGCACCTTTTTGAATAAACAATGCATATCACTAGACTATTATCGTATTCTCTATTCTTATTATATATATATATATGTTCATTCATGACATTCAGCACCCGTACACTCTGGTACGGCCAATATGCCAGGGGCTTAAGCATACCCCATAATATGGCGTGAGAAGTCCGAACACTTTCGACGGTGCGGCACCCCGAACTTATAGCATTATATGCATCAGCTCCGAATCATGTCTTGGGTCAATAGTTGGGTTTGCCCGGCTCCCATGTTTTGGTAACTTACGTTCCGCTATATCGCCTAAGGTAGCACTGGGAGAACTACTGCGATTGTGCCCCGGTTCATCTGGGCTAAGCACCTTAGTAGAGAAAGCTAAAACTTACTGTCATGATAAGGCGAGAGCTGGTCGCTGTTCGAGAGGCCTCGAGTCCCTAAGGACTTATGCCGCTTAGAGCAAGGAGTCGGCTTTGTCCGGCTTAAGGCGTTTATAGCACCCCGAATTTGGCCTTCCGAATACTAGGGGCTTCGCCAAAATTTAAAATTGTAGACTTCTATGGCTAAGTGAGAGTGATAAAGCATTATAGTCTGATTGCCTTGTTCATTGTTCTGAGTACCTCCCTCGAAGGACCCAAAAATGGGGAAAAGAGTGCTCAGGTTTATCCCGAATACCCCAACACCCGTGGCATGGGGGCAGAAGCCGACGACTGGCCATCTCTCAGATTTGATAAACAGCTGCACCGAAGGTAATATTTTAAATTCAAACAAGCGTTGCATAGCGCATATGAACAAGTTTTCATAATATAGGATCACACGAGCAAGTTCATTCAAAAATTACATCCTTCACACACTCGTCCGCCACAAGACGGGCACCCTTCAAGACACCCTCATAATACATCTTGGGGTGGCGATGCTCCTTGCCCTACGGCGGCCCCTCCTTCACCAGCTTCTCGGCGTCCATCTTGGCCTAGTGCACCTTTGCACGGGCAAAAGCCCGGCGGGCACCTTCGATATAGGCGGACCGCTTGATGACTTCCAGCCGTGTGCAGGCATCCACAAGCCACCTCATCAGGCCGAAGTAGCTATTGAGAAGGGAGTCGCCAGGCCATATCCGGACTATAAAGCCCTTCATGGCCTGTTCGGTCGCCTTGTGTAGCTCGACCAGTTGCTTCAACTGGTCGCTCATAGGCATCGGGTGTTCGGTCCCAGTATACTGAGACCAGAATAACTTCTCTATCGAGCTTGCCTCCTCGGCCTGGTAATACTTCACAGCATCCGACACGCTGCGGGGCAAATCTGTGAATGCTCCTGGAGAGCTCCGGACTCGGGTAAGTAACAAGTAATTTACTTTCACATGCTTGCTTTGCATATTGAATGCCTTACCCGCCGCTATCTTCCTCATCGCCTCAATTTCCTGGAGGGCCTATTGGGCTTCAGCCTTGGCATGCTTTGTGCTCTCGAGGGCCGCGGCAAGCTTGGACTCTCGCGTCTTCGAGTCAAGCTCCAAAGCCTCGTGCTTCTTCACGAGAGCCTGGAGCTCTTGCTGCACCTCGCCCACCCATGCCTCTTGTTTTTCCCGCTCGGTGCGCTCCTCGGCCGCTTTTTTTTCGGCCTCGGACAGCGCTTGCTTCAGGGTCGCCACTTCGGTCGTGGCCCCTGGCACATTAATGATGATCCTGTCATTTAGCAACCACATTTTCTTTTTCATATAGACAAGGTATTACTTACCTTTGTTCTCCTCGAGCTGCCTATTGGCAAGGCCGAGCTCTTTCTTAGACCGCTCGAGTTCCTGCTTCAGTGCGGCGACCTCCGCAGTCAGTGCGGCAGAGGTCAGCAGCGAAGCCTGCATACGCATACAGACATACTTATATTAGACTCTTGCAGATATTATTTGATCCTCTATTCGACTTTTCTTTGTGAACACCAAACAGAGCATCAGGGGCTACTGTCTATGCGGTAATATTTTCCTATATTTTAAATATTTACCTCAAAGCCTGTTAGAAGGCTGGCACAGGCTTCAGTCAGTCCGCTCTTGGCGGACTGAACCTTCTTGATCACCGCACTCATAATAGTGCGGTGCTCTTCGTCTATGGAAGCGCCGCGAAGCGCTCCCAGCAGGTCGTCCGGTGCATCTGGATGGACAGAGGTCACCGGCACGGATGGCTTGCCCCTTTTGGAAGGGGGCCGCCTGCCCGAGTCCGGAACCACTTGAGGTTCCGGCGCGGTGTTCGGCTGAGGGCCGAACTTGGAGCCCCCGGGAGCCTTGCTCCCTTTGCTCCTGGAGTCCGGAAGGTCGCCTTGAGGCGCCTCCGGGACTGTCTCGCCCAGCTCGGTGCCCCTTGAGACAATACCTCGGCATTGTCCGTAGGGCAAGGAGAGGAGGCGGTTGGAAGTGTATCACTATTCATGTCCGACGTGTCCAAGGAACCGTCCGACGATGATACGTCGATATGGGCTTGGGGCGGACTGCATAATCATATTCGATGTTAGGAGAAGCAGTGCGACAAAGGTATGCTATGAGTTACTCTGGTATCCGAATACTTACGATTTCGCCAGGGGCTTGGCCCTGAGCAGCCACTCGTCTTCGCCGTCGGCGGCGGTGGTGGAGCAGTCCGGAAGGAGAGTCCTTCCCTTCTTGGACCCTTCGGCCTCCCTGGTTGGGGCGGCCTTCCTTTTCTTGTCTCCCCGGCTGGAGGGGGAGAATCTTCATCTTCCTTCTCCTTGTTTTCACGGGAGGAGTGTGTCTCGGTGTTATCAGACGATGAGTCCGATACCACCTGGCGCCGGGAACTCTTTCGGGTTCCCTTGGCCTTCTTCTGGGTCTTCTCTGGCACCTCATAAGGAGTCAGAGTCCACATCTCCGTCAAGAGAGCATCCGCAGGGTCTTCGGGCAGAGGGGCCAGACAGTTAATCTGCTCCGATGTCTCCACCCAGTCCTGTCAAAGGCATGGGAGCTCAGACCCCGCACATGGTTAAGCTATGGGAAATAAATATCCTACCAGATGTACAAAACTTACCGAATTCGTAGGGCGCTTCGCGCTTAGCCCGCGATCCTCGGTAAGAGAAGGAGGGACCTCGGCACCCTTGAATAGCACCCTCCAGACGTCCTTATGTGTCGTGTCGAAGAGCTCGTGTAGAGTCTGGTGCTGGGCCGGGTCGAACTCCCATAAGTTGAAATCCCGTTGTTGACACGGGAGGATCCAGCGGAAGAGCATGACCTGGACTATGTTGACAAGCTTAAGTTTCTTGCTTATCATGTTCCGGATACACTTCTGGAGTCCGTCCAGCTCCACTGATGAACCCCAGGACAGGCCCTTCTCCTTCCAGGAAGTGAGCCGCGTGGGGATTCCGAATCGAAACTCGGGGGCCGCCACCCAGTAGGTGTCGAGCGGCTCGGTGATGTAGAACCATCCCGATCTCCACCCCTTTATGGTCTCCACGAAGGAGCCCTCGAGCCATATAACGTTGGGCATTTTGCCCACCATGGCTCCGCTGCATTCCGCTTGTTGGCCACCAACCACCTTCGGCTTGATATTCAAGGTCTTCACCCATAGGCCGAAGTGGGGCCGGATGCGGAGGAAAGCCTCACACACGACGATGAACGCCGAGATATTGAGGATGAAATTCGGGGCCAGATCATGAAAGTCCAGCCCATAATAGAACATAAGGCCGCGGGTGAATGGATGGAGGGGAAACCCCAGTCCGCGGATGAAGTGGGGGAGGAAAACCACCCTTTCGTGACGTTCCGGGGTAGGGACGACCTGCCCCGGGGCTGGCAGCTGGTGCTTGATACCCGCGGCTAAGTATCCGGCTCCACGTAGCTTTTTGATGTGTCCCTCCTTGACGGAGGAGGCCATCCACTTGCCTCCCGCTCCGGACATGTTTGGAGAGAGTTGAGGAGAAGGATGTGGACTTGGGCGTTGGAGCTCGAGTGCGCGAAAATGGATGAGCAAGGAGGAAGAAGGCGTGGGTAGAAAAGGTGAGACCTTATCCCTTTATAAGGGCGGACAAAACTATGCGCCCCCACTAGCCTGGTAAAACTCGCTTATCCCCCAAGCACCGTAATTGATGGCATGGTTGGGTTACCCACGTCCGTATTGATGGGAATCCCGTAATAAGGGGACACGATCTCTGGTTCGACAAGACGTGCCAAGGAAACCGCCTTGCTAAACACGCCGAGGTGGGTTATGAAAAATGATTCGAATAAAGACCTGGCTATGGTGTGATGCCATGCTATGGGGTACGTCAGCAGATCAGATTTGTGGAAATATTATTCTCTCTACGGTGGTATGTGGAACTTGTTTTGCAGAGCTGGACATGATCCTTGTGTTCAAAATCTTCTATGAAGTATTCGGAGGAGGAACCCTCCTTGCAATGTCGAAGACAATTTGCAGGCCGAACTCATCGTTATTGAAGCCTGGTTCAGGGGCTGCTGAGGGAGTCCTGGATTAGGGGGTATCCGGACAGCCGGACTGTTGGACTATTGAAATACAAGATTGAAGACTTCGTCCCGTGTCCGGATGGGACTCTCCTTGGCGTGGAAGGCAAGCTTGGCAATAAGGATATGTAGATCTCCTTCCTTGTAACCGACTCTGTGTAACCCTAGCCCCCTCCGGTGTCTATATAAACCGGAGGGTTTTAGTCTGTAGGACAACATACAATCATACCATAGGCTAGCTTCTAGGGTTTAGCTTCTCCGATCTCGTGGTAGATCTACTCTTGTACTACTCATATTATCAAGAATAATCAAGCAGGACGTTGGGTTTTACCTCCATCAAGAGGGCCCGAACCTGGGTAAAACATCGTGTCCCCTGCCTCCTGTTACCATCCGCCTTAGACGCACAGTTCGGGACCCCCTACCTGAGATCCGCCGGTTTTGACACCGACAATTGGCTTTTCCTATGGACTCAATGTGATCTTGGATCGGTAAAATGAAAATGTAGAGTCTTGAGCTTTTGCCAATATGTGTCCTTAGCATTTTGAGGGGTCCACATTCCTAGTCCATGCCATGACAATCATTGAACTTTCCGAAATGTACATCTTGAAAGAGCATTAGTTCAATGAGCTATATGTTGTTAGGAATTACCAAAACCATCTAGGGATAGTTGCACTTTCAGTCTCCCCCTTTTTGGTAATTGATGACAACATATAGATCAAAGCTTCGACAAATGATAATAAGATTGAAATACATCGTCGCTTTGAGAACTATGTGATAAGCAAGAGCTCCCCCTAAATTTGTGCATAATTTAAAATTTGATTTTGAATGCAAACGCACAATCGATTAGGATCATGGATTACTCTTCTATGTCACATACATATTGGTGGAGCGCTAAAAATGATAGAATATGAAATATGCACTCATCACCAAGGCAAAGTGAATGATCATACATAAGAGATAAATAATAGCATCATTCAAGCACAAGCATTAAAGTAACATGATCAAGCACTGATCAAATGAGTATCTCACACACAGATAAGGTATCATCCAAGGAAGCACACAAATAAGTATCAAACAAGTTGCAAATAAGGAAAAAAGTAACAAAGATCTCTCTCTCTCTCTCTCGAAGCCTATGATCTATACACTTTCTCCCCCTTTGGCAACAAGTTACTAAAAAGCTCGAAAATGCATAGTGATATGCGTCTCTCTAGGCTTGATCTTCGGGAGGAGGCGTTGAGAGGACTCTGAGGACGAATGCATCGGTTGAAGTTGTTGGAGCTGGTGGAGTGGCAACTGGAGGTGGCACTGATGTTGTGGCTACATGTGTTGATGTAGTTGCATGTGTGTCAGTCACTGGCACTGCAGCAGATCTCTGTCCTCTTGGCACGCTCTGAAAGGCATCTGCGGTAGCATGCCCTTTCCTCTCCTCAACTTCTTTCTAGAGCTACTCAACTGTTGTTTGCATCTCTGTTACTTTCAAGTCAAGATCATAGAATTTAGTTTCAATGATCCTCTCCAGGCTCTCTTGGTTCTGAGTCAGGGTGGCCAATCATTTCTCAATCCTCAAGGTGGCTTGAATCAGACATCCAAGTTGATCGTGATTTGATTTGAGCAACACTTGAGAAGCCTCTTTAGCACTTGCCATCTTTGTTGCCTTCTCAGCTTTAGCTTTCTCCCTCTTCTCTTGAGCCTCTGCAGATGTGGGATCTTCAGCATTCATGACAATTGTGTTTTCCTCAAAATCAGGCCTCAAGGGAAGATGCTTCTTGTCCAACAAGTGAGTGCTTGTGCCCATCTTGGAGTTGATGGGCACCTGGATGTGTGGAGCATACCCACATGACCTCTTTTGATCTGCAGTTGTCCTCTTGATTGTCTCAACAATCAGACTCATCACTTTGAACTTCTAGGGAACATCAAACAACTATAGCAGGTTAATGGAGTGGCCTCTGATCATCCTATGATCACCTAACTTTGGCAACAAGGTATGCCTCAGGATAGTGTTGATGGTGGCCAGGCCAGACAGTAGATAGTACACAGAGCCCATCTTGTGAGTTTCCAAAGCTTTGTCAGGAATCTCCTTATACATGTTAGCCATGGAGTTGTGATCCTTCTTCTTCTAGGCATATACATCTATGCCATCCTCATGCTCTGCAGGGGCATTTATCAGTTTTGCCCACTCAGCAACTGTCGATTGGTACCTGGTACCTTCAGACATCCAGACAATTCTGCCAGCAGGATAGAAATGTGTTGTGGAGTAGAATTGCCTGATGAGTTCATCATTCCACTTCGTCAACTTCTGACCCACAAATTTGTTTGCCCCACATAGCCTGAAGCTCTCATGCACTCCTAGGAAGTGGGCTTCGTTGTTGTCAATGTACTTCCAGTCTACCCACTTCATATTGCAAACAATGGGCTTCTTATCTAGCAGAATGGTCTCATAGAAGTCCCGCTGCTCCTTGGTGTGAAACCTACAATCCACAGCAGTCCTTCTCCTCACAGCATATGAATTAGATTGTCTCCATAGTCTGAGACCTGCATCCTTTCTGATCTTCATATTCCCAGCCACTGGATGGTTTTCATCATGGTCTGGGATCTTGGGCTTCAGCTTCCTAAGCACTTGGGCTTCAGCCTCTTCTTCTTCTTCTTCTTCCTCAACTTCAGTCTCAGGCACTGGAGCCTTGTTCTTCTCAGGAGCTGGTATATTCCCTGTGATCCTCTTTGGTGCAGTCTTGGGAGCTGGAGCAGAAGCTTTGGGGGATGTCTTGGGTTTAGAAGGGGCAGCCCCAGACTTGATGGCATCCCCCCTCAGCTTTGGAGCTTTAGGTGCTGGTGCAGCATCCTCTTCTATTGGAAATATGCCCTAGAGGCAATAATAAAGTCTATTATTCATGCTATTGGAAATTATTATATTTCTGTGTTCATGATAATTGTCTATTATTTATTCTATAATTGTATTAACCGGAAACCGTAATACATGTGTGAATACATAGATCGTAATATGTCCCTAGTAAGCCTCTAGTTGACTAGCTCATTGATCAATAGATGGTCATGGTTTCCTGACCATGGACATTGGATGTCATTGATAATGGGATCACATCATTAGGAGAATGATGTGATGGACAAGACCCAATCCTAAGCATAGCACAAGATTGTGTAGTTCGTTTGCTAAAGCTTTTCTAATGTCAAGTATCATTTCCTTATACCATGAGATTGTGCAACTCCAGGATACCGTAGGAATGCTTTGGGTGTACCAAACATCACAACGTAATTGGGTGGCTATAAAAGTGCACTACAGGTATCTCTGAAAGTATCTGTTGGGTTGGCACGAATCGAGACTGGGATTTGTCACTCCGTATGATGGAGAGGTATCTCTGGGCCACTTGGTAATGCATCATCATAACGAGCTCAATGTGACTAAGGAGTTAGCCACGGTATCATGTGTTACTGAACAAGTAAAGAGACTTGCCGGTAATGAGATTGAATGAGGTATAGAGATACCGACGATCGAATCTCGGGCAAGTAACATGCCGATAAACAAAGGGAATTGTGTACGTGATTGATTGAATCCCCGATATCATGGTTCATCCGATAAGATCATCGTGGAACATGTGGGAGCCAACATGGGTATCCAGATCCCGTTGTTGGTTATTGACCGGAGAGATGTCTCGGTCATGTCTACATGCCTCCTGAATCCGTAGGGTCTACACACTTAAGGTTCGATGATGCTAGGGTTATAGGGAAAGAATGTACGTGGTGACCGAATGTTGATCGGAGTCCCGGATGAGATCTCGGACGTCACGAGGAGTTCCGGAATGGTCCGGAGGTAAATAATGATATATAGGAAGTGAGGATTTGGACACCGGAAGGGTTTCGGGCATCACCGGTAATGTACCGGGACCACCGGAAGGATTCCGGGGGTCCACCGGGAGGGGCCACCGGCCCCAGAGGCTTGCATGGGCCAAGAGCAGAAAGGGACCAGCCTCTGAGTGGGCTGGTGCGCCTCCCACCAAGGCCCAAGGCGCGGCAAAAGAGGAGAAGGGAGAAACCCTAGGCGTGGATGGGTCTAAGGCCCACCCTAGGGCGCGCCCCCTCTCTTCCCCTCTTGGCCGCCCCCCTCCATCCCATCTAGGGCTGCCGTCCCCTCCCCTCCTCCTATATATAGTGGGGTTTTTGGGGCTGCCATACATGAAAGTCTCTGTCTCTCTCGGTGCAGACCTACCTCTCCACCTCCTCGTCTTTCATAGTGCTTGGCGAAGCCCTGCTGGAGAACCACGCTGCTCCACCACCACCATGCCGTCGTGCTGCTGCTGGAGTTTTCTTCCCCAACCTCTCCCTCCTCATTGCTGGATCAAGGTGCATGAGACATCACCGGGCTGCACGTGTGTTGAACGCGGAGGCGCCGTTGTTCGGCGCTTAGATCGGAATCGACCGCGATCTGAATCGCTGCGTGTACAACTCCACCAACCGCGTTCTTGTAACACTTCCGCTTAGAGATCTTCAAGGGTAAGAAGATGCACTCCCTCTCTCTCGTTGCTAGTATCTCCTAGATTGATCTTGGTGACACGTAGGAAAATTTTGAATTATTGCTATGTTCCCCAACATCTTCTTCCTCTTCCTCTTCATCCTCAGCTAGGTCTTCCATCATAGAGTGTCTCCCAATGACTTTGGCCACGGTCTTCTTGACCCTTTCCTTTCTTTTCTTACCCTCACCAGCAACCTCTTGAGTTGATTTCGAAGTCTCAAGACCGGAGGCCCTTGCTTTTGAAGAGGGCACTCTCTTTGTAGGAGCCTTCTTATCCATACTAGGCTTGGTTGAAGCAGCAGTGCCAAACTCTTTCTTGACAACCCTTTTCTTGGAGCCGACCTCCTCCTCAGCAGCTACATAGTCTTCATCTTCAGACTCAGAATTTTTCTTCCTCCTCTGCCTAGTAGTAGCCTTAGGCAGGTTGCTAGGAGTACTTATGTTGCCTTCGTCATAGCTGTCAGAGGGACTAGTGCCCTCACTCAGATTCAACTGCTCCTCAGACTTGTTCTGGCTGTCACTCTAGTCAGACATGGTTGACACTGCAAACTGAAAGCTGACCTTGTGAATAGTTATAGATAATATAGAGTGGATGAGCATCGCAAAGTGCAGAGATTTTTCAAAACAGGTGAGTCAAAAACTTGGCTTTAGTTTTCCACAGAAAGCATTTCAGAGCTACCAATTTGTTAAACTCGGTGACACCGAAGCAACTTTTGGAGTCTAAACTAGTGAAATCGGTCAGACCGAGACACAGTTCGGTGACTCCAAGATTTCTAGGGTTTCACTTAGAGTTGAACTCGGTCACATCGATTTGCAAGTTTTGGTCAGACCGAAAAGTGCAAGTGCAATGGCTTAAGACAAATTGGTGATACCGATTTCCACAACTCGATCGGTCCGGGATGAGTTCGGTGGAAACCTAACCCTAAATTTTAGAATCAAAACTAATCCAAAGGAAGATTTCGATAGTTAGATTGATCTCATACGTGGTAAGAAACATGGCACTGACCTTGTGCTCAGAATCGGAGGTAAAAAGAATGCACAAGGGGTCGAACTCATACCCTAACTCGGCGATGAGTTTGCTACAGCGGCAACGGCGGTGTTGATGTCCCTCGACGAAGACGGAGACCAGCAGCGGGAGGTCGCTGGCGAGAAGAGGACGATCTAGAGACCCGAGATGGCAGAGCAGGACATGCGCAGACGAAGAGGTTTTGGAGAAATTTCCAAATTTTGACTCGTCGGTATATATATCCTATCCCTATCGGTGTGACCGAGTGGAACAACTCTATGGCACCGATATGCAGAATCACAAGCTGTTACTACAACTCGGTGCGACCGAAAAGTTCTAATCAGTTGCATCGAGATTGAAAACCTATATCAACTCAGTGAACTCGGTTTGACCAAAAGGATGAATCGGTCAGATCGAATTGCACAGAGAGGTTTTGGAAGTTTAAGTCTATGATGAATTGGTGACTCCGAGTGCTCCTCACACAGAGGGTTTGAAACTGACTTGATCAAACTTTGTGATGTAGCATGAATAGCATTTTGAGATGAGAAAAGCATAGATAGCTAGAGGAGGTTCTTAGGCATTCTTGTCCATCCATTTGGCAAAAATAAAAGGAGACAAACAATCAGAGCAACAAATGAATGACCTCGAATGGAAAAATATGCAACCAACATGCTCACACAATAAAATGGCAAATGAAATATGTGGCGAAGCATGCACAAACACTCTAGCATCTATCAAGCAATTTTGCGATGACTAGGTCATCTATATATGAGTATATTGACTGAGGAGTCAAATGAGAACATTTGATCGTAGGTCATACTCATCGTTTAAGCACAAGTGGGGTTACCACTTTTACATAAAGCATTGTTGCGTCCACATCATTAGAGTTGATTTAGCTCAATTCTTAGAGTAAAGCTCCCCCTAGATGTGATATCCCCCCTAAGAGGGATAAATTAACCTTTGGTTTTGTCAATGATGACTTCATGTAGATGTTGAAGATGTGGATGTTTAAGGTTGATGTAGATCATTTGTAGCAATCCATTGGAGTGACTTGCACTTTCAATACCTACACGGGTTAGTCCCACAAGGAATGAACAAGGATATCCATAGACATAGAGTGAAGTTCGCACAAGATGATGTCCATGAAAGCATTAGGTTACCTTGTCCCTTGTCTTACCAACAAGAGGGTTTGTGACTCCTTGAACTAGTGCAAGATGTGGAAGTTGTTTGCACTTGTTCTCGCCAAAATGATATGAGTGAAATATGTTGGCGGAGTCACCCTAAAGAATTCTCTAGTTCTTCTTCGTCGAGATCCACATCAACTTGATGGGAATCCTTGGAGTTGTAGTCGTACTTGATGAAGTAGAACTTGATGTAGTCTTGGGAACAAACTTAACCACGGCCTTGGGAGCTTCTTCAAATGCATCAATCTCCGTCTTGTGGTCTTGTGGTGGAAGATCATCGTGAGCTTGTGTCCCCTTGAAAGAAGTAGGATCATACTTCTCTTGTTGAGGAACAAACTTCGTCCTGGGGTATTGATCTTCTTCCCACTCAACTCCATTGGCATTGAACTTTCGTTTAAAACCAACACCTTGATTCTTCCGGTGTCTTCCATGCTTGAGTACAATTTCCTCAAATTGCTTACTTCCGGCAAGGCTCTTGTAAACACCTTTCTCTATAATTCCCTTCAATAAGCTATTTTCTTGCTCAAGTGTAACTTGGCTAAGAGAATCATTAGTGGAATCAAGAGAACTACTAGAAGCAACAACACACTACAAGAAATATGTCAACTTGTGACCTTGACTATTGGTCACTGAAAGGTCATTGCTTTTCATTTGCGACCTTTTTGTGACCAAAAACAGAAGGTCAAAAGCTGGCGGTCGTAAACTGAAATTAACGACCTTCTCTGTGAGAAGGTCATAGACGTTTATGACCAAAATATGCCTATTGTTTTGTTTTGGTCACTAGCAACCTCCTCGGGCCATGTAGGCATCCAATGTGGCAAGCTGATGTGGCACAAGAATCAGCCCAGTCCAATTCGGTTTTCTACATGGGCCTAGCCCAATAATTCAGCCTTTTTATATTTTTTTCTTGTGAATTTTTGGTCAAATTCATGGGCCAAGCCCAATAATTCGGCCTTTTAATTTTCTAGGTCATGGCCCTTTTGCGGACCATTTTGTTAAGCCTTTTTGTTCAGGTTTCCCAGAAGTAAACAATGTTCCAGTCCACTATTATTTGGGCCGTAGCCTTTTTAGAGCCCATATATTATTTGGTCCAATAGAACATTTGGTCTTTTTATTCACTGATTTCCAGTTTACACACTTGAACAGAAAACACTCAATAATTCTCTTTATTAAATGATTAAATTTAGAAATCATTCAGCCAAATACACACAACAGCGCATACAAGTCTGCACATCGAACATCAACTAAAACAAGCAAAAACAGATACACAAGCACATACAAGTGTGCTTACAAGCAAAAACAGATACACAAGCACCAAAACATGGTGAAATATCAACTAAAACGGTGGTGCACATCTCCATGCCTCTTCTGATCTTCCGTCACAGCAGCAGCAACCTAAACGACATTAGATCCTAATCCAGATCACCAAAAAGAAACATTATTAAATGTTCAGAGACAATGCCATCAACATGCGGCGGTAATCCAACTTAACACTTTGTCAACATATTTTACATGTGCAAATGTATTGAGACAATGACATCAACAAGAGAATGCCTCTTGTAATTGTTGTACGCGGCTCTATATGTACCATGTATTAAACACTAAGGAAGTACCAACTACAGTTTCAGTAAAACTATGTTGATCAAAGGGACCAGGATAAACAAAAAGTTGAGAGCCTCTTTCTTTTTGTTTGAGCAGTCATGGGCTCGCAGAGAAGGTATAGCTACAGAAGTAGAATATGACCAGTTAATATATTGCAAAGAAGGTTTTGGTGCATCAGCACTGAATCAAAGAACATATTCTCAATAATTTAGACATATCGTTTCAAGTTGTTGCAACATCAGCTTGAGGCTGCTTCTCTATTCTCAATAATTCATGCATCGATCATTCCTACAGTTTCAGTAAAACTATAAACACAAAGTAAAACTACAAAAACTACAGTTTCAGTCAAACTATATGTACCATGTACGCATAGATTCAAGTATGATACTAAGTGAGCAGGTATAATCATCCAAGCATGGAGGCAAGTGTCTCACCTGCGGCAACTGACCAGGAGCGAAGTTGAGCATGGCCGGGGCAGGAGCAGCTAGAGTAGCACGGCCGTCCTTGAGGTCCGGGCATCCACAGCCTGCCTAGCATCGGGTGCCCAGACCGAAGGGAGCATCGGGGCGTGCCTGCATGAGGAAGGAAAGCAGCATCAGAGAGTTGAAGGGAAGAAATCAAAGATGAGGGTACCTTGAGGAGCAGAGTAGAGCAGAAGTACTCTAAATTAACAGGGCAAGGGTCATTGTTATCCTGGTGGCATTGACAGGCTGCAAAATTGCCTCTACAGTTTATTGTTTAGCTATCATAAATAAGTTGGTACAAGAATGATTGTGGCAACAGTAGATACAGTAAGAATGCAAAGTACATTTAGTGAGAATTGTATTCTTATAATTAAGCTACCAGCAGAGAAGCAGAAAACTGCCGAACAGCCTGGCACTAACATATAGCGATGAGGCACTGACTGCAGTAGAGAAAGCACTCCAAATTCAGATGTGTTGGACCAATTCATAACTTCATATCAGCTCAGAACTGTTTCCCTGATCATTTCATCCATTGCTAATAAATCTATACAGAAAGTAATAAATTGTACCCCCTAATAGAGACCAAGAATTGGGCCAAACAGCTCGTGTCAACTGGCTTCCATTCGAATTATTATTGTACCATGGCATAGAAAAAATTCAGTAACCTCACTTCTACAAATTAACCTGGTGCTGTTGTACTCCTACACCATTCAAGCTCATGGTCGGGATAAACAATACTAATAACCCATATATAGCATGGTACAGAAGCAAGCAACCAGTTAATACTAGCTATCTGAAGGAACAGCAAACAGTGACAATTGACACCAGCTGAAGAAAAATACGATCCTACTGCTACTCGCATCCATTAAACAGACATCATATAATACAAGCTATCTAAAGGAAGGAGAGAAGGGAATATGGGGTTGGCGTCGGTGAGGAGGTGTATGATCTCCATGGTGTGCTTGATGATGCGGGCCGACATGACATTCTTCCTATTCTGCTTGACCTAGTAGCGCCCCGCCAGGACAAAATCAAATCAGTAACTGATGAGTCAAAGACCAATCAATCTTAATATGTCGACTGACGCTTCTGAATTTACTTTAAGAAACATATTCTCACTTACAAATTTTCTCCATCAAGTATAGGGACAAAGCTGTCGTAAACGGCCTTGACGAGAATGTTCGCCTTCAATGACCTTACAAACATGATTTGAGATGGGAAGTAGTTTCTCGGCAAGGTAAGATAGATAGATGCCACTCCCTCCATCCCACAAGAAAAGATGTTATTACATCAAAAATACTAAAACAACATGGCGCAGTAAACTATAATTAGAAGCGCATGCAGATTTAAGATTGATGTGTGCATACCTAAAGGCGTCTTGGCAAAAGTGAGTGCTAAGCTTCCCGTCCGCACCCTTGACCAGGTAGAAGTAGACAGCAGTCTGCTCCGACAGGCCGTCGTCGACCAGCACGAGTAGCCCGAACGGGCCGAGCAAGCCCCGCCCCGCCACGTCGGCGCTGGCGCTGAAAAATAGAGGATCAATGAAACTGTGAAACTTGTCCGAGTAGAACTATATAGAACAATACTGAATGTCTATCTAGGATAAATATATATATCACAACGATTTGAGATGGATTTTAAGAACTGAGAAAGCTAAGAGCTAAGAAAGCACAACCATGTAAGCTGTAATTTGAGAGCTAAAGAAAAAACATGTGGCTGTACTGAAGAAAAAGAAAGGTGCTCAGCTACAACACCAACTGTTGTACTATGTGAGCTATAATTTTCAAATGAAAGAACAAAAGTCTGTAGGAATGATCTGAGTACTCATCATAGAAATCTCATATTATACTAAAAAAATGGCAACTCTTGTTTGGATAGGAAAGTTCTAAGCAATTCAGTTCAGACAACCACCCCTAAAAAATCATGTGTTTTTTGAAAATTCTAGTGCAAAGAAACATGACTGAGTGCGCCACACCAACATAAGCAACTTACAACAGTACCAACTAATCTGCCACTTTGCCCATCAAAAAGAAACAATCTGCCACTTTGGCCCCTATTTTTGTAGCATTTCAGTTATAGAAACTGCAACTTTAATTGCTAAAACATGTCACTAGTACATTGAAAACTGGTTTATACACATGCAGTAACCATGGTGAATGTACACTTGGAGCTATACCAGGATGTAAAAGGTTCTTACCAGTAACCACAGTCAGTAACCAAGCCATTCCTCACTTGTCTACTCGCAGCTAGTTGGGTAGCCTCGGTAGTTCAGAATCTTCTTAGGATCACAATGCATTCGTCTCGTTCATCCACCACCCTAAACATTCAAGTAAACAGAAGTGAGAGCTGGGAGCTAACTTAAGACAGACTGCAGCGAATCAAATTAACAACTAGTTTTTTAATGGCTAGGGGTACACACAGCACATATATACAGTTAGAAAAATTGAGCAGCGGGGGGGGGGGGTTAAGTGGAGATGCTACATCCTCTTCATAGGAGGCAATTCATAGGCAACACTCAAGGTTTTTTTGGTGGCAATTGTTCTCGATCTAATTGTGCAAATGAATTCAAAACATCAAATGGATTGCAAATGAATTGATTCTAGGATGCAAATCAAATCATCTAAAGATGGACACACAAATCATCTCTAAAGACAGACACACAGAGCATGGCAAGGACCAGATGCTACACAGAGCTACCACCTAGGCAGATGGGATCGAGTGGGGGCAAAAAGAGAGAGAGGGAGGTGGATGACCGACGACCTGAAAACGCGCCAGGCAGCGGAGCCGGGGCTGGGAGGTCTCCGCGATGACGACCACGGCGCTCCGTGTGAGGAGGGAGGGAAGCCACAGCGCGTCAGGTAAGGGAATGGAAGAGAAAGGAAGAGCAAATCGGGAGAATATCTTACCTCGACGAGCAGCAGAAGGACGCAGACGGCCGAGCGGAAGCAGACGATGCCATGGAGATGGAGCACCAGGTCCAACCCATGGGGGCGTGGATCTGGAAGCCGACCCCATGGAGGAGACGGAACTCCAGGTCCAGGCCCATGGCGGACCTGTCAACCGTAGCCACCGCCACTACCATGGGGTTGGAGCTCCGGGTCCAAGCCCTTGCGGATCTGGGAGCCGGCGCCGCCGCCTGACCTGCTCGCGCGCATGATCTCCCTCTTCTCTTACGATGAGGTGAGGGGAGGTGAGGGAGGGGGAGAGGGCGGGAGCGCCGGCGGCGAGGTCAGAGGGAGATACAACAGCCAGGATCTGGCGCCGGAGGTGGCGATGGCAAGGGAGGAGTGCGGTGCTAGGGTTAGCGCAAGAGAGAGAAGGGCTTGCTGCCGTGGGTGGGGTTCGCGCGAGAGAGAAGGGTTGGGTGGGGTTCGCGAGAGAGGGGGGGGGTTTGCTGCTGTCGGATGGGATGGACCGATGGACGGATGGATGGACTGATGTTTGCCAAGTCATCGATCCAAGCCACTAGTGATTCCACCAATCAGAATTAAGCTTAGGTAGTTTTTTTTCTTTTGTTTCTCTTATAATTTTCACCCTCTAATTCAGGGTACACATTCAACATATTAACCACTAATAGTTTGCTAAAATGAATCAATAGTGTGCACATGTGTATATCTTGGGATGACAAACAATGTTGACTTGGACGAAAAATTCATTTTCCATTTTCTGAGTGCCCAAAATGAGTTTTTTTTGTGAAGGACCTACCATATATTTGTTGCAAAATTGGACCAAATCAATTTTCTAAAGTACTAGGCCATATTTAATGCACAATTGACCAAATTTTTGGGTGTAAAAAGTTTTGATCCACCTCTCGTGAAAAAGACAAATTTTCACCGATTCAGCTGGAAGCGGATGAAATTTGAACTGTAGCTGCCTTGTAGTTTGCTCTTTATTTTTTCCAAAAATCATTTCTAGGTACATAAGTATCTATTTAATCAGAGAAAAATCAAAAGTTTTCCAAGATTCAACCACTAGCTAGGAACGGTCAAGCCTGCCGTTTTGACCGCATTTTGAAACGGGCATAAAAAATTCAAAAAAATCAAAAAAATTAAAAACCTTCGCATTGTGTCATTATATGTGACCAAGTTACGAGGAAAAATAATAAACTTGTACTATGGCAATTACTTTAAAAAGGTGTTCTTAGAAATGAGCTATCATGCGTGAAGATTCATGGCTTTCAAGCCAAATGATCAATCTTATGGCCACATTCATGGCATAGTTTGTTGAAATGATCTCATATTGTGCACAAGGGTGCATCTTGTAATTCCAAACAATGTTTCCTAAGCAAGTTTTCATTTTCTTTGCACGGAAAATTCATTTTCCATTTTCCGAGTGCTCGAAATGAGTTTTTGTGTGAAGGACCTACCATATATTTGTTGCAAAATTGGACCAAATCAATTTTCTAAAATACTAGGCCATATTTAATGCATAATTGACCAAATGGTTGGGTGTAAAAAGTTTTGATCCACCTCTCGTGAAAAAGACAAATTTTCGCCGATTCAGTTGAAAGCGGGTCAATTTTGAACTGTAGCTGCCTTGTAGTTTCCTCTTTATTTTTCCAAAAATCATTTCTAGGTACGTAAGTATCTATTTAATCAGAGAAACATCAAAAGTTTTCCAAGATTCAACCACTAGTTAGGAATGGTCAAGCCCGCCATTTTGACCGCATTTTGAAACAGGCATAAAATTTCAAAAAAATCAAAAAATTGAAAAACCTTCGCATTGTGTCAATATATGTGACCAAGTTACGAGGAAAAATAATAAACTTGTACTATGGCAATTATTTTAAAAAGGTGTTCTCAGAAATGAGCTATCACGCGTGAAGATTCATGGCTTTCAAGCCAAATGATCAATCTTATGGCCACATTCATGGCATAGTTTGTTCAAATGATCTCATATTGTGCACAAATGGTGCATCTTCTAATTCCAAACAATGTTTCCTAAGGAAGTTTTCATTTTCTTTGCATGGAAAATTCATTTTCCATTTTCCGAGTGCCCGAAATGAGTTTTTTTGTGAAGGACCTACCATATATTTGTTGCAAAATTGGACCAAATCAATTTTCTAAAATACTAGGCCATATTTAATGCACAATTGACAAAATGGTTGGGTGTCAAAAGTTTTGATCCACCTCTGGTGAAAAAGACAAATTCCCACTGATTCAGTAGGAAACAGGTCAAATTTGAACTGCAGCTTCCTCATAGTTTGATCTTTATTTTTTCCAAAAATCATTTCTAGGTATATAAGTATCTATTTAATCAGAGAAACATCGAAAGTTTTCCAAGATTCAACCACTAGCTAGGAACGGTCAAGCCCGCCGTTTTGACCGCATTTTGAAACGGGCATAAAAAATTCAAAAAAATCAAAAATTTGGAAAACCTTCGCATTGTGTCATTATATGTGACCAAGTTTCAAGGAAAAATAATAAACTTGTAATACGACAATTATTTTTAAAAAGTGTTCTCAGAAATGAGCTATCATGCGTGAAGATTCACGGCTTTCAAGCCAAATGATCAATCTTATGGCCACATTCATGGCATAGTTTGTTCAAATGATCTCATATTATGCACAAGGGTGCATATTGAATGGCAAACAATGTTGCCTAAGGGACTTTTTATTTTCTTTGCATGGAAAATTCATTTTCCATTTTCCGAGTGCCCGAATTGAGTTCTTTTTGTGAAGGACCTACCATATATTTGTTGCAAAATTGGACCAATTTTATTTTATAAAATATTAGGCCATATTTAGTGCATAATTGACAAAATGGTTTGGTGTCAAAAGTTTTGATCCACCACTTGTGAAAAAGACAAATTTATGTCGATTCAGTAGGAAGCGGGTCAATTTTGAACTGCATCTACCTTATTGTTTGCTCTTTATTTTTTCCAAAAATCATTTCTAGTTACATAAGTATCTACTTAATAATAAATACATGGTTCGGTTGCGATACGTCGAGGTTTGGATGTGGCCCAGGGCCCCAACTCCAAAGCGCGTAAACTCGCATGCCCGCCGCGTGGTCACCGCGTGACCTTGGCGTTGACATGCTTTCTGGGAGGCCTAGGCATGTCTAGTGGGTTGGGCACTCCCCAGGTAGGTGCTAGGAAGAAAATTACAATAGAAGAATCTCACGAGGAGACTGACCTATGCTCAAAGATGAATTAGCAGCCAAGTGTTTGATTAGCAGTACGGGAAATGCACATGGCCAATGGGCGTGAGTTTTGGCTGAGGATGATCATCTACTGAGGAGAATGACTTCACAAATTTTTAGCTCAAAAGGAGGAACCTAGGTGGTACTTGCTTTGCAAAGTACCACGCTGGACAAAAATATGAATGTTGAAGCTGGACTCAAAATAATGAATGGATTGAGCTGAAATTTGGTGGAGGATGGTTATTTGGGCATAGGAAAGCATTGTAGAAAATTGATACCATTTGGACATGCCAAAGTAGTACTTCCTTCATAATGCTCTTTTATGGACAGAAACTTGGGAAAACTAGTGAGAGAGATTGGATGAATGAAATGAGCTAAAAATTGGTGTAGGTAAGTTACATAGGTATGGTCATGCGCTGGTAAATTTTCAGATCATTTGGGTAAGCCTAGCTACTACTTACTTCATAAAGCTTCTCTCGAGGTAGAAACTTTGGAAATTTCCTGAGAAAGATTTACTAGGAAAATTGAGCTGAATATTATCATGTGGCAATGATTTGGGTATGGAAGAGTGCCCGAAAAGTTTTAGGGTAATAGGAGGGGTCTATATATCACTTGCTTTGCAACGTGCCAATTTGGCCATAAAATATAAATTGAACCTGGGCTCACATAGATGATTTGATTGAGCTGCAATTTGGAGGAGGGTGATAATTTGGGTATATGAAGGAACTGTACAAATTTCATGTCATTTCGATATATATATAAAAAGTACTTCCTTCACAATGCTTCTAGGTGGACAAAAACTTTGGAAATTTGCCGAGGAAGATTTGCTAGGAAAATGGAGATGAATTTTGTCATGCGGTAATAATTTGGATAGGAAAGAGTGCCCAAAAATTCTGAGGGCAATCAAGAATATACAAATAGCACTTCCTTCATAAAGTGCTGTTGTGAACAGAATAGGAAAATGAATATTGTTGAATTAGTTTTGAACTAGGCAAGGAAGGATTTTTACATATTTGATGAATATATGACCCAAAGAATTTATGAGATTTTTTGGGAATTTTGGGAATGACAAAAATATAGGTTGCTTCACAACCTAGGGCAAAAACTACCACATGGACATGACACATAGGCAAAACTAATGAGGTGGCGCCTAGTCATAGCAACCCACCAGAATTCACCAGGTTATGACCATCTATATTGGTCATGATCAGCTAGAAATAAGGCAGCAGACCAGTTCTATATGCTTTATGACCATTTCGTGTAAGGAAATTACGACCTTTCTGACCAAAATGGTCGTTATAGTTTAGGGTTTGGAGCCCCAAGAACAGCTTTTGACCAATTGGTCTGAAATGGTCATAGATCTATGACCAATTCTTCCAGGGTCACTGACAGAAGGTACTAGTTGACATATTTCTTGTAGTGACATTGCATTTAACATGATTATTGTTACTACTAGATGAAGAATCCTTCTTACTCTTGTTGCTAGAATTTACTTGTGGCATGTAAGCAGACAAGAGTAAATGCTTGGCGATGTAAGAAGAACTTTTCTTACGAAGATCATCATTGATTGCTTTTAAGAACCCATGCTCTCGCTCTAGATTGAGCTTTTCAAAGCCTAGCTTCTCATGAGTTTTTAAAAGCTCTCGATGATCTTCCAAGGTAGTTTCATGGGCTAACTTAAGAGTGTTTAGTTCTTTAGTTAGACGCCCAATCTCCTTCTTATCATCGTCATTCGTTTTATCCTGATTAGCATGACTAATAGCAAGTTCATCATAGTTTTCATTGCTAGAGTTGTCAACAAATAAATCATCATCACCTAGCAAATCATCTTCATCACTATTGAAATCAACATACTCGGGGTGTGATACCTTTGGGCCTTTAGCTACGAAGCATCTTCCAAGATCTTCATTTGGTGAGTCAAATATGTCATAGGAGTTGGTTGACACAAGTGCTAGACCGGCAACACCTTCATCTTGAGTATATTCGGAGTCGGAGTGATAACTTCTCTCGAAGTGATGGTCGGAGTCGGAGCCAGATACCCATTCACCAACATGAGCTTGATGTCTTCGTTTTGTGTAGCTCCTTGATGACTTGTCATTCCTTTCCGAATCCTTGCTTCTGCGAGAGGTTCTTCGTTCATAACGATCATCTCTACTCCTTCTCTCTCTTGGAGGTGATTCTTCTCTTCTACTTCTCCTTTTAGGTGAGTCTTCTCTTCTTTTGTAGGGAGTCATACACTCATTGGAGTAGTGTCCTGGTCTTCCACAATTGTAGCAATTACGCTCATGACTAGAAGATCTTTTGTCATTGTAGGACCTTGACTTGGAACTTCTTTCTTTGCTTCTACTCTTGTAGAACTTGTTGAAGTTTTTCACTGAGGGAGTCCTAGATTAGGGGGTATCCAGACAACTGGATTATATCCTTTGGCCGGACTGTTGGACTATGAAGATACAAGATTGAATACTTTGTCTCGTGTCCGGATAGGACTCTACTTGGCGTGGAAGGCAAGCCAGGCAATACGGATATGTATATCTCCTCCTTTGTAACCGACCTTGTGTAACCCTGGCCCCCTCCGGTGTCTATATAAACCGGAGGGTTTTAGTCCGTAGGACAACATACAATCATACCATAGGCTAGCTTCTAGGGTTTAGCCTCTCCGATCTCATGGTAGATCAACTCTTGTAATACTCATATCATCAAGAATAAATCAAGCAGGACGTAGGGTTTTACCTCCATCAAGAGGGCCTGAACCTGGGTAAAACATCGTGTTCCCTGCCTCCTGTTACCATCCGCCTTAGACGCACAGTTCGGGACCCCCTACCCAAGATCCGCCGGTTTTGACACCGACATTGGTGCTTTCATTGAGAGTTCCTCTGTGACGTCGCCATAAGGAAGGATGCCTCATCTCGTTGTTAAAAACAACATTACCGCCAGGGGAGCTCTGGCTGTCGGCCAAACTCTCCGGCTAGGCAGTTTCGTCATGACTGCATGTTCGGCCGCTGCACCGACGATGACTTCTCGGGTCATCAAAAAGAGCCTCCACGTCGGCTCGGAATTTGCCGAGCAGATGGATCCAATGGAGCTCTCTTCCCTAAAGGAACTCTTGGATCGCATCGCCGCCTTGGGAGTCGCTACGGACTATGATCGGATTGGGCTTAAACCCGATCAAAGGGAGATTAACTCTCCATCGGTCACCGATCACGTTGCGGTGGTGGAGGAACAATGCGGCAACTCTTCCTCTATTTTGAGGACTAACTATGTCCGGATTCCTGAGCTCTCCGAGTCGGATACCCGCTTACGGGAGGACATCACCCAAGCCCTGAACCTAGAATCAGGCAGCGGGCCAGACTTATCGGGCAACACTCCGGAACCCGAACTTCCAAGATTGGAAACTCCTCGGCCCCTGGGTCTCAGATCGGGTAGGGGTTCGGACTCAAATCCACCCACCCACCCAGACATAAACGATCTTTCCCACATCAGGCTAGAGCCCCATGAAACAGTATATCATTATTGGGCCAGATTCCTCCTTGTGATAAAAAAGATTAAGGACTATCGCGAGGAAGATGCAGTCTCACTTTTCTGCAATAATTGCACTGACAAGGGAATCCATAACGCCTTAAGTCGCCGTGACATATCACGCTTCACTGACTTGGCGTCCATAGCACGAAAGTATTGTGCGATGGAAAGCGCCTGGAAAAGCAAAACGAAATTTTGGGATAATCCGGCTCTGAATATACACCCAGTCCGAAGTAAAAGGTGTTGGGGAACGTTGCAGAAAACAAAACATTTCATACGGTTTCACCAAGATCCATCTATGAGTTCATCTAGCAACGAGTGATCGGATTGCATCTACATACCTTTGAAGATCACGCACGGAAGCGTTCAAAGAACGGGGATGAGGAAGTCGTACTCGACATGATCCAAATCACCAGAGATCCTAGCACCGAACGGATGGCACCTCCGTGTTCAACACACGTACGGTCAGCGTGACATCTCCTCCTTCTTGATCCAGCAAGGGGGGAGGAGAGGTTGATGAAGATCCAGCAGCACGACGGCATGGTGGTGGATGCAGGGGTCACCGCAGCAGGGCTTCGCCGTTCTACTACAAGAGGGATAGGTGTAGCAGGGGACAGGGAGGCGCCAAGACTCAAGGGTGCGGCTGCCCCTCCCTCCCCCCTTTATATAGGCTCCCCTAGGGGGGCGCCGACCCTAGGAGATGGGACGCCCCCCACCCTAGGGTTCCCAACCCTAGGTGCATGGGGTGGGCCAAGGGGGGCACACCATCCCACTATGGGCTGGTTCCCCTCCCCACTTTGGCCCATGGGGCCCTCCGAGATGGGTGGCCCCACCCGGTGGACCCCCGGGACCCTTCCGGTGGTCCCGGTACAATACCGGTGACCCTCGAAACTCTCCCGATGGCCGAAACTGCACTTCCTATATATAATTCTTCACCTCCGGACCATTACAGAACTCCTCGTGACGTCCGGGATCTCATCCGGGACTCCGAACAACTTTCGGGTTACTGCATATTATATCTCTACAACCCTTGCGTCACCGAACCTTAAGTGTGTAGACCCTACGGGTTCGGGAGACATGTAGACATGACCGAGATGGCTCTCCGGTCAATAACCAACAGCGGGATCTGGATACCCATGTTGGATCCCACATGCTCCTGATGATATCATCGGATGAACCATGATGTCGAGGATTCAAGCAACCCCGTATACAATTCCCTTTGTCAATCTGTACGTTACTTGCCCGAGATTCGATCGTCGGTATCCCAATACCTCGTTCAATCTCATTACCGGCAAGTCACTTTACTCGTACCGTAATGCATGATCCCGTGACCAGACACTTGGTCACTTTGAGCTCATTGTGATGATGCATTACCGAGTGGGCCCAGAGATACCTCTCCGTCATACGGAGTGACAAATCCCAGTCTTGATCCGTGTCAACCCAACAGACACTTTCGGAGATACCCGTAGTATACCTTTATAGTCACCCAGTTACGTTGTGACGTTTGGTACACCCAAAGCACTCCTACAGTATCCGGGAGTTACACGATCTCATGGTCTAAGGAAAAGATACTTGACATTGGAAAAACTCAAGCAAACGAACTATACGATCTTGTGCTATGTTTAGGATTGGGTCTTGTCCATCACATCATTCTCCTAAGGATGTAATCTCGTTATCAATGACATTCAATGTCCATAGTCAAGAAACCATGACTATCTATTGATCAACGAGCTAGTCAACTAGAGGCTTACTAGGGACATGTTGGTGTCTATGTATTCACACATGTATTACGATTTCCGGATAACGCAATTATAGCATGAATAAAAGACAATTATCATGAAAAAGGAAATATAATAATAATCCTTTTATTATTGCCTCTAGGGCATATTTCCAACAAAAGGGTGCATTATAATAAGACACCCGAGCTAGTTGCAAAGAAACAAAAACCCTCTACAGGGCATGGAGCCGTACTGGAGGGATGGCTTAACGGACCCTGCAAAATTCATAGTACAGCGGATACAATACCAACGCACAGCCTTAGAGCATGTTGGATACTCCGGCAGGTGGCCAAAAGTGGTGAGGATCTTCTTATCCCAAATGCCACAGAGCACCATCCCGTGGATAACAATACAGTGTTAACAGTCTTTGAGACCTTCGCATCAAATAATAGGCGCAAGCGAACACTCCGCAGCATGGCCGAAATCTGCCACGTAGCAGCAATAAATCCATGGAGTGACACGGCTATTACCTTCAATGCCAGTGACGAACCTAAATTCCGAACAACCCGAGAACCAGCCGCACTGGTCCTTAGTCCAATTGTGGACGGCTTTCGACTCACCAAAGTACTCATGGACGGTGGCAGAGGATTAAACCTCATCTATGAGGAAACTCTTCAAAAAATGGAAATACACTGGAACCACATTGAGCAAAGTAGCACAACCTTTAGGGGAATCATACCCAGTCGGGAGGCACGATGCGCTGGGAAAATCACACTGGATGTGGTATTCGGTACGCCAGAGAATTATAGGTCCGAAGAAATTACATTTCAAGTAGCCCCGTTCAGAAGTGGATACCACGCCCTTTTAGGACATGAGGCGTTCACGATCTTCCAAGCCGTACCCCATTATGGGTACATGAAGCTCAAAATGCCCGGGCCCAACGGAATCATCACCCTCGCCAGTGATCCGGACACAGCACTCCGCGCCGAAAACAAAACAGTCACACTGGCCCTCGAGGCATTATCCGAAGCCCTCTCGGCTGAGGACATAAACTCCCTCTTCAAAAGCCGGTATACTATGTATTTACTGTCCTCACTCCATGCAAATCACGGTACCCACATTATCAAAAGATAGCCTATGCGGTATTCATGGCATCCCGGAAGCTGCGACACTACTTTCAAGAGTGTTCGATTACAGTAGCCTCGGAAGTGCCACTTAATGATATTATAAACAACCGCGACGCTATGGGCCGGATTGCCAAATGGGCCATTGAGCTCCTCCCGTTCGATATAACATACAAACCTCGACGAGCCATTAAGTCGCAACTATTGGCCGACTTCGTCGCCGAATGGACGGAGGCCGAACTTCCTAAAGAGTACGGCGCATACTCCAATTGGATCATGCACTTCGACGGTTCTAAAATGCTGGTAGGTCTAGGGGCTAGCGTCGTCCTGCCGTCCCCAACCGGAGATACCGTTCAGTATGTATTGCAAATATTATATACAGACTCCAACAACGCAGCCGAATACGAAGCTTTGTTGCATGGTCTTCGGATGGCAGTCTCCATGGGCATTCAACGCCTGGAGGTGCGTGGGGATTCAAACCTCGCAATATCCCAAATAAATGGAGACTTTGACGCCAAGGATCCGAAAATGGCAGCCTACCGAAACGCCGTCCTAAAAATGTCAGCTCGGTTCGAGGGGCTCGAATTTCACCATGTGGCTCGGGAAAACAATCGGGCGGCGGATATCCTCGCCCGCATCGGCGCAAAATGCGATGCGCCCCCCCCCAACATATTTTTGGAGAGGCTGTTCAAGCCATCCATAGTATGGGAAGGGGACACCGGTAACAATAGTCCGGACCCGGCCAAAATACCCAATACCGAACACTCTGACACAATCGGAGGCTCCGCCACCGAAATAACACCTTTAGCCCACGTAATGATGGCCATCATAGTCCCGTGGACAGAACCATTCCTGGCCTACCTAACTAGGCAGGAACTTCCGGAGGACCAAAGTGAGGCACGCTGCATAGTGCAGCGATCTAAGGCCTACAGGGTCCATGAGGGAAAATTGTATAAAAAAAGCACTACTGGAGTCCTTCAAAGGTGCATCTCTGAAGAGGAAGGGCGGAACCTTTTGGCAGAAATTCACGCCGGACTCGGCGGTCACCACGCCGCAGCCCGGTGTCGGTATCAAAACCGGCGGATCTCGGGTCGGGGGTCCTGAACTGTGCGTCTAGGCCGGATGGTAACAGGAGGCAGGGGACACGATGTTTTACCCAGGTTCGGGGCCTCTTAATGGAGGTAAAACCCTACGTCCTGCTTGATTAATATTGATGATATGGGTAGTACAAGAGTAGATCTACCACGAGATCAGAGAGGCTAAACCCTAGAAGCTAGCCTATGGTATGATTGTTGTTCAGCCTACGGACCAAAACTCTCTAGTTTATATAGACACCGGAGAGGGCTAGGGTTACACAGAGTCGGTTACAATGGTAGGAGATCTACATATCCGTATCACCAAGGAAAGTCCATTCCGGACATGGGACGAAGTCTTCAATCTTGTATCTTCATAGTCCAGGAGTCCGGCCGAAGGTATAGTCTGGCTATCCAGACACCCCCTAATCTAGGACGCCCTCAGTAGCCCCTGAACCAGGCTTCAATGACGATGAGTCCGGCGCGCAGATTGTCTTCGGCATTGCAAGGCGGGTTCCTCCTCTAAGTACTTCATAGAAGATTTTGAACACAAAGGTAGTGTCCGTCTCTGCAAAATAAGCTTCCACATATTGCCATAGAGAGAATAATATTTACACAAATCTAATCTGCTGACGTATTCCATAGAGTGACATCACACTACGGCCATGTCTTTATTCGAATCGTTTTACTGTCCCACCTCAGCCCATTTAGCGAGGCAGTTTCCTTGGCATGTCTTGTTAAAGCAGAGATCGTGTCCCCTTATCCCAGGATTCTCATCAATACGGGCGTGGGTAACCCGACCGCGCCATTGACTATGGCGCTTGGGAGATAAGCGAGTTTTACCAGGCTGGTGGGGGCGCATAGTCACGTCCGCCCATATAAGGGGATAAGGATCCACCTTTTCATCCATGCCTTCTTCCTCCTTTGCCTATCCATTTCCGCACACTCGAGCTCCAGCGCCCAAGTCCGCACACCCCACCTCAACCTTCTCCAACCAGGTCCGGAGCGGGAGGCAAGTGGATGGTCTCCTCCGTCATGGAGGGGCACATCAAAAAATTAAGGAAGGCCGACGACATTGCGCACCGGCTTCCCAAAGAGGGGCAGCTCATCCCCACCCCTAGGCCCCATGAGAGGGTGGTGTTCCTCCCCCATTTCTTCCGCGGACTGGGCTTCCCTCTCCACCCATTTGTCCGGGGGCTCATGTTCTACTATGGCCTGGACTTCCACGATCTGGCCCCGAACTTTGTCCTCAATATCTTGGCGTTTATCATCGTGTGCGAGGCTTTCTTTTGCATCCGCCCCCATTTCGGCCTATAGCTCAAGACTTTCAATGTCAAGCCAAAGGTGGTGCGCGGCACCCAGGCGGAGTGCGGTGGCGCCATGGTGGGCAAGATGCCCAATGTCCTATGGCCCGAGGGCTCCTTCGTGGAGTCCCTAAAGGGGTGGCAATCGGGGTGGTTTTACATCACTGAACCGCACGACCCTGAATGGGTCGCAGCCCCCGAGTTCCGATCCGGACCCCCTACGCGGCTCACCTCCTGGAAAGAGACGGGCCTGTCATGGGGTAAAGAAGGAGAGCTGACTGGACTCCAAACATGCGTCCAAACCCTAGTGGACAAGAAGCTCAAACTTGTCAACGTAGTCCAGGTTATGCTCATCCACCGGATCCTCCCGTGTCAACAACGGGCTTTCAACCTGTGGGAGTTCGACCCGGCGCAGCACCGAACTCTTAGCAGGCTCTTCAACACAACGTACGAAGATGCCTGGAAGGTGCTTTTCAAGGGCGCCGAGGCCCCCGCATCCGCTACCGAGGATCGCGGATTCAGCACGCAGCGTCGCGCTCGTGTGGTAAGCTGTTTTTACCTTTTACAGGGTATTAGTTTTTCATAGTTTGACTCCATGCGGGATCTTAAGCTCCCTTACCTTTGACAGCATTGGCAGGAGACGTCCGGACAGATCAATTGTCCGGCTGCTTTGCCCGAAGGCCCAGCGGACGCTCGCTTGGCGAAGCTGCTGTTTTCGGCACCCTATGTGGTGCCGGAGAAGAAGGCCAAGAAGAAGGCCATGAGGACTCGGAAGAGTGCCCGGCGCCATGGGGTGTCGGATTCATCATCCGATGACTCCAAGACGCACTCCTTCCCGTGAAGACGAGGAGGAGGAAGAAGAGAACTCTCCCCCTCCAGTGGGGGGAGAGAAGAAAAGGAAGGCCACCCCAACTGGGGAGGCCGAAGGGTCCAAGAAGGGGAAAACCCTTCCTCCGGACGGCTCCACCAACGCCGATGACGGCGAAGAGGAGTGGCCGCACAGGGCCAAGCCCCTGGCGAGATCGTAAGTGTCGGGATACCAGAGTGATTTATTGTATTCCTCCATTGCACAGCTTTTCCTTTTGTCGAACATGTTTATGCAGTCCACCCAAAGACCGGCTCGACGTGTCGTCGAGCGGTTCCCTGGATTCGTCGGATGTGAATTCGCTTCTGAAGGCTACCTCCCCCAACCCTACGGACGACATCGAGGTGCTGTCTCAACAGGTCCCAAGCCAGGAGGAGGTGGCCCTGGAGGCACCGCAAGGCGACCTCCCGGACTCCAGGCACAAAGGGGATAAAACCCCCAAGGGCTCCGAGTTCGGCCTTGAGCCGGACACCGTGCCGGAACATTCAATGGCTCCGGACTCTAGTAGGCAGCCTCCTTCCAAGAGGAGCGAGCCTACCGAGCCGGTGACCTCCGTCCAACCGGAGGCACCGGACAATTTGCTGGAGACGCTTAACGGCGCCTCCATCGACGAGGAGCACGGCACTATTATGAGTGCGGTGATCCAGAAGGTTCAGTCCGCCAAGAGCGGACTGACTGAAGCCTGTGCGAGCGTTCTAACAGGCTTTGAGGTAAGTAAAGAATATGTAAAAATATTACCGCATAGACAGTAGCCCCTGATGCTCTGTTCGGCGTTCGGAAAGAAAAGCTGAATAGAGGATCTAATAACATTCGCAGGAGTCTAACATAATCAAGTCAATATGTGTATGCAGGCTTCGCTGTTGGCCTCCGCCGTACTGACTGTGGAGGTAGATACACTGAAGCAAAACCTCGCGCGGTCCAAGAACGAGCTCGGCCGTGCCAAGAGGCAACTTGAGGAGAAGGAAGGTAAGTAATACCTTGCGCAATTATATAGAGAAGATGTGGTTGCAAAAAATGACAGGATCAACGTGCTATTATAGGGGCCACGACCGTGGTGGGAACCCTTAAGCAAGCGTTGTCCGAGGCCGAAAACAGAGCGGCCGCAGAGTGCACGGAGAGAGAGAAGCAGGAGGCGCGGGTGGAGGAGGTGTAGAAAGAGCTCCGGGCTCTCGTGAAAAAACACAAGAGTTTGGAGCTTAACTCAAAGACGCAAACGTCCGAGCTTGCGGCAGCCCTTAAAAGCGCGAAGTCTGCCAAGGCCGAAGCCCAGAAATCCCTCAAAGAAATTGAAGCATTGAAGGAGACAGCGGCGGGTAAGGCATTCATTATGCAAAGCAAGCACGTGAAAGTGAATTACTTGTTACTTACCCGAGTCCGGAGCTCTCCAGGAGAATTCACAGATTTGCCCCGCCGTGCGTCGGATGCCGCTGCCTACTACCGAGCCGAAGAGGGGAGCTCGACGAAGAAGGTGTTCTGGTCTCAGTATGCTGAGGCCGGATACCTGGTGCCTTTGGGCGACCAGCTGAAGCAAATGGTCGATCTCCACAAGGTTGCCGAACAGGCCATAAAGGGCCTCATAGTTCGGCTGTGGCCTCGAGAGGCTCTACCTGGGAGCTACTTCGGGCTGGTGAGGTGGCTGGTGGATGCCTGTCCATGGCTTGAAGTGATCAAGCGCTCCGTCTGCATCGAAGGTGCCCATAGGGCGCTTGCCCGTGCTAAAGTGCACTGGGGCAAGATGGATGCGGAGAAGCTGGTGAAGGACGGGCCGCCGCCGGTCAAGGAGCATCGCATCCCGGAAGCGTATTATGAGGGCGTCCTGAAGGGTGCCCGCCTTATAGCGGATGAATGCTCCAAAGATGTAATTTTTGAGTAAACTCGCATTTGTGATCCTGTATGCTGAAAACTTGTTCATATGCGCTAAGCAACGCTTTTGAATTTAAAATATTACCTTCTGTGCGGCCGTTTATCAAATTTGAGAGATGGAGAGTCGTCAGCTTCTGCCCCCATGCCACGAGTGTTGGGGTGTTCGGGATAAACATGAGCGCTCTTTTTCCCATTCTTGGGTCCTTCGAGGGAGGCGCTCAACACAACGAACAAGGCAATCGGACTATAATGCTTGAACACTCTCACTTAGCCATAGAATTCTATAATTTTAAATTTTGGTGAAGCCCCTAGTGTTCGGAAGACCGAGTTCGGGGCGCTATCCACGCCTAGGCCGGACAAAGCCGACTCCTCGCTCTAAGCGGCATAAGTCTTTAGGGACTCGAAAACCTCTCGAACAGCGACCAGCTCTCGCCTTATCATGACGGTCAGTTTTAGCTTTCTCTACTGAGGTGCTTAGCCCAGCTCAACTGGGGCACAATCGCAGTAGTTCTCCTAGTGCTACCTTAGCCGATATAACAGAACGTAAGGTACCAAAACATAGGAGCCGGGCAAACCCAACATTTGACCCAAGACATGATTCGGAGCCGATGCATATAATGCTATAAGTTCGGGGTGCCGCACTTCTGAAAGTGTTCGGACTTCTCACGTCGTATTGTGGGGTACTTGAGCCCCTACCGTATTGGCCGTACCAAAGTGTACGGGTGCAACATGTCATTAATGAACATATATTCGTAAGAAAAAGGTAATGCAAGAATAGACGGAAGCTATGCATTGTTTATTTTAAGAAAGCCGCAATCAAAGCAGAACAATACAAATAGTGCAATAAGCAAAAGATGGGACTATTTAACATGTCCTTTCCAGGGGCAAGCTACGGAATGGTATGTAAAACGGGTATACTGCTTGTTATAGAGACCACCTTAGAATTCCGTAGTGCGGCGTAGCTTTCTGCTTCCCTGGTTGTATCGTTTGTGCGGCAATTGTACTGCCGGACAAGCCTTCCGAAGAATGGAGTCCTGAAAATAAGAGAAAATTAAGAAATCGGCAGCCCCTAGTGCGGTTTAAGCCGCGTTTCAGGCATGCCGTGATGGTGCCCCTCCCCCTATGCCCATGGTATTTCCAGAGCGTAGTTATGTACGCGCGGCACTGGTTTCGCAAGTTCGCGAGGGCTGGGGTTGGGGCCGCATTGCTACGCTTGCTCGGAACATGCCAGGCGGTCTTGTTGTAGGTTACTCTGGGCGCGCTTGATGGTGTCCGTACGTTTAATGGCCGAACTGGAGAATTTCCTTGAGAGGCTGCTTTGTACTTCCGCTGCGATAGCCGCCGTATGCTCCTCCGTTTGGAGAGAGCGTTTGGTGTTTCCATTGACCGTGATGACGCCTCGAGGGCCTGGCATCTTGAGCTTGAAGTATGCGTAGTGCGGCACCGCATTGAACTTGGCAAATACGATTCGCCCGAGCAGTGCATGATAGCCACTGCAGAACGGGACTATGTCAAAGATTAACTCCTTGCTTCGGAAATTATCCGGAGATCCGAAGACCACTTCAAGTGTAACTGAGCCTGTACAGTTGGCTTCTACACCTAGTATGACGCCTTTAAAGGTCGTTCTGGTGGGTTTAATCCTCGAGGGATCGATGCCCATTTTCCGCACTGTATCCTGATAAAGCAGGTTCAGGCTGCTGCCGCCATCCATAAGGACTCTAGTGAGGTGAAATCCATCAATAATTGGGTCTAGAACCAATGTGGCGAATCTGCCATGACGGATGCTAGTGGGGTGGTCCCTTCGATCAAAAGTGATCGGGCAGGAAGACCACGGGTTGAACTTTGGGGCGACTGGCTCCATCGCGTATATGTCCCTTAGCACACGCTTCTGCTCCCTCTTGGGGACGTGGGTTGCGTATATCATGTTCACCGTCCGCACTTGTGGGGGAAAACCTTTCTGTCCACTGTTGTTCGGCGGCCGGGGCTCCTCCTCGTCATCTCTATGCAGCCCCTTGTCTCTGCTTTCGGCATTTAACTTGCCTGCCTGCTTGAACACCCAACAATCCCTGTTGGTGTGATTGGCTGGTTTTTCGGGGGTGCCATGTATCTGGCATGAGCGGTCGAGTATTCGGTCCAAACTAGACGGGCCCGGAGTATTTCTTTTCAATGGCTTTTTCCGCTGACCGGGTTTAGAGCCTTTGAATCCGGCATTAACTGTCGTATCCTCAGCATTGTCGTCGTTAATGCGGCACTTTTGCTTGTTGCGGCGCGACCTGCCACTGCTGTCCTTGGTATCCGAATTACCAGGGCTCTTGGTCATGTTATTGCTGCGAGCTAGCCAGCTGCCTTCTCCCGCGCAAAAGCGGGTCATAAGTATCGTGAGGGCTGCCATAGATTTCGGCTTTTCCTGTCCTAGGTGCCGTGCAAGCCACTCGTCGCAGATGTTATGCTTGAAGGCTGCTAGGGCCTCTGCGTCCTGACAGTCGACGATTTGATTTTTCTTGGTTAGGAACCGTGTCCAGAATTGTGTGGCTGATTCCTCTGGCTGCTGAATTATGTGGCTTAGGTTATCGGTGTCTGGTGGTCGCACATAAGTGTCCTGCAAATTGTCGAGGAATGCGGCTTCCAGGTCCTCCCAACAACCAATTGATTCTGCTGGCAAGCTGTTAAGCCAATGTCGCGCTGGTCCTTTAAGCTTGAGTGGGAGGTATTTGATGGCGTGTAGGTCATCACCGCGGGCCATGTGGATATTAAGGAGATAGTCCTCGATCCATACCGCATGATCTGTTGTGCCATCGTATGATTCAATGTTCACGGGTTTGAAACCCTCGGGGATTTGATGATCCATTACTTCATCTGTGAAGCATAGTGGATGTGCGGCGCCTCTATATTGGGCTACATCACGACGCAGCTTAAACGAGCTTTGTCTACTATGTTCGGCCCAACCGGATTTACTGTATCTGGCGTGACGAGTACCGTCTCGTGCCATGGGGCACCCACGTGATCCGTAGATCGATCGTGTTTGCCTTTCCTTATCCTCCAATATATCTCGCAGGTCTGGAGCATTTTCCCATGCCTTGGTAGTTTTTTAGCAGCGCCGGGGTGCGGCTTGAGTGGAGGGCCAAGAAGCCTCTCTGTCGCGGCCACGGGGTGGCCGGTCGGCCATATCATGCGTTGGTGATGTAGGTTTAGGTGCTTCCTCCTCTAATTGGGGTAGCAACCTGCGCTTTGGGTAGCTCTTGGAGGGGCGTTCGAGTTCATACTCTTCGGCCGCAAGGACTTCAGTCCATCTGTCGGCTAGCAAATCTTGATCAGCTCTAAGCTGTTGCTATTTTTTCTTGAGGCTGCTCGCCGTGGCCATAAGCCTGCGTTTGAAACGCTCTTGTTTGACGGGATCCTCTGGCACGACAAATTCGTCATCGTCGAGGCTTGCCTCGTCTTCGGAGGGAGGCATATAATTATCGTCCTCGACCTCTCTGTCTGCCACTCTCTCATGAGGGCTGGCTTCTCTATCCTCCTGTGCTGAATCTTGTTGGAGGTGGTTGTCTTCGGCACTGTCCGGGGTGTTATTATCCCCCGTGCCGGAATCACCGTTTTTGTTTTGGCGGGATTTAGAGCGGCGCTGCTGACGCCGGCGCTTAGGCTGCTTCTTGGAGGGGTCATCCTCCATTGTTCCATCGCCATTGCCTTCTTTTGGGGTGTCCACCATGTATATATCATACGACGAGGTGGCTTTCCAGTGCCCTATAGGTGCTGGTTCTTGATCGTCTCCTGCATCGGCGTCCATACCGTCGATGTCTTCGGAGTCGAAGTCGAGCATGTCGGTTAAATCATCGAAAGTGGCTACGAAGTGGGTGGTGGGTGGGCTTTGAATTTCTTCATCATCCGCATCCCAACCTTGCTGACCATAGTCCGGCCAGGGCTCTCCTGACAAAGAGAGAGACTTTAGTGAATTCAGAGTATCGCCGAAGGGTGAGTGCTGAAAGATGTCTGCGGCGGTGAACTCCATGATTGGCGCCCAATCGGGTTCGATCGGTCGGGGTGCAGAGGGCTCGGTGTCTGGAGAGCAGTCCGGCTCCTTGGAGTCACGGGCTTCGCAGAGAATGGGGCTGGTGTTCGGCTCGATCGCCGTAGAGATTGCAGCCCCTGAGGTGGTGTCTAACCACCCATCCTCGGTTGGTGTGATCGGCTCCGTGATAGGGGTCGGAACGGACACAGGTGCGGCCTCCAGGGGACTGTTCGGCGGCAGAGCTAAATCATGCCCATCCTGATAGTGCGGCGCGCTCGGCTGTGGCTCGAATCCATCGAAGATCAAGTCTCCGCGGATGTCGGCCATGTAGTTCAAACTTCCAAATTTGACCTGATGGCCAGGGGCGTAGCTTTCGATCTGCTCCAGATGACCAAGCGAATTGGCCCGCAGTGCAAAGTCACCGAATACGAAGATCTGTCCGGGGAGAAAATTCTCACCCTGGATTGCATCGCTGTTGATGATCGGAGAAGCCATCGGGCCTAAAAGTGACGACATAGAGGAACTCTCGATGAAAGCACCAATGTCGGTGTCAAAACCGGGGGATCTCGGGTAGGGGGTTCCGAACTGTGCGTCTAGGCTGGATGGTAACAGGAGGCAGGGGACATGATGTTTTACCCAGGTTCGGGCCCTCTTGATGGAGGTAAAACCCTACGTCCTACTTGATTAATATTGATGATATGGGTAGTACAAGAGTAGATATACCACGAGATCAAAGAGGCTAAACCCTAGAAGCTAGCCTATGGTCTGATTGTTGTTCGTCCTACGGACCAAAACTCTCCGGTTTATATAGACACCGGAGAGGGCTAGGGTTACACAGAGTCAGTTACAATGGTAGGAGATCTACATATCTGTATCGCCAAGCTTGCCTTCCACGCCAAGGAAAGTCCCTTCCGGACACGGGACGAAGTCTTCAATCTTGTATCTTCATAGTCCAGGAGTCGGGCCGAAGGTATAGTCCGGCTATCCGGACACCCCCTAATCCAGGACTCCCTCACTCGGGCTCTTGTAAGCAAGGCCTTCCGTACAGGATTCTATTGGCCAACGGCCCGGGCAGATGCACAGGACTTGGTCCAACGTTGCGCCGGTTGCCAGCTCTTTGCAAATCAAAGCCACATGCCACCCACCGCCCTCCAAACAATCCCCATTACGTGGCCCTTCGCGGTCTGGGGGCTTGACATGGTTGGACCCCTTAAAGGGAACCCACAATAAAAAATACTTACTGGTCATGGTGGATAAATTCACCAAATGGATAGAGGCCAAACCTGTTAAAATAGTCGAATCCAAACCATTGATAGACTTCATATCCGGGGTCGTACACTATTATGGCGTCCCCCACAGCATCATCACTGACAACGGCACGAACTTCACTGCCGATGAGGTAAAACTCTGGTGCAGCAAAATGGGCATGAAGCTCGATTATGCTTTAGTCTATCACCCACAAACCAACGACCAAGTTGAGCGAGCAAACGGTCTTATAATGAGTGGCATTAAACCCAGATTAGTGCGTTCCTTAACGGGGTCTAACACGCACTATAAAGAGGAGCTCGACTCCGTACTCTGGGGCTGCGGACCACGCCGAACCGTAGTACTGGATATACACCCTTCTTTATGGTGTACGGCGCAGAGGCAGTCTTGCCCTGTGACATAATTCATGACTCACCTCGAGTGCGCATGTACGAAGAAAGAGAATCCAAGCTCGATCGGCAGGACAGTCTGGACACCCTGGAGGAGGAGCGCGATGTAGCAAAAGCCCGTTCCGCATTTTATCAGCAACAGGCTCGCACATACCAAAGCAGAGAAGTATGGGCCAAAACTTATAATGTTGGCGAACTAGTTCTACGCCTGCCGGATAAGAAAAAGAACAAGCTCGAGCCCAAATGGGAAGGTCCCTTCATTATTGACCAAGTGCTGACCGGTGGAGCGTACCAACTGCGGGATGCATTGACTAATCGACTCGAGCCGAACCCTTGGAATGCGGCCAGGCCCCGAAGATTCTACGCCTAGCGCCGGACTCTATGTTCGTCTCCTTCCTTTGTCCATTTTTTGCATATACATTATCTGCCTTGTTTTTCTTTCTCTCTTTCTTTTATTCCTTCTTTAGGCCTTCAAAGGCCAACTCGTGCCTCGCTCGCACATTATAGATGCGCTAGCCGCGCTCATCATACCTGGGGGCTTCTTTCACAAAAGCCTATTTATCTATCTAAGACTCGTGCCACACACATGTGTTATGCTTCCGCATGTACCTTTTTCAGCATTATATGCATCGATATGACTTAAGTTTTGGCCAAGCTGGGTTGCCTGGCTCTTGTATTTATGCCCTACGTTCCCGTTAATTCGGCTAGGGCATAAGGGGAGCACCTATGCGATTGTTACTGCCGAGTTAGCCGAATGTGTACCTCAGACTGGGTGAAGCCGAAAGCTAGCATTCTTAAGGGAATATTCGATCGGTGAACAAAAGATGATTTTTATTTATTTTCCATATCTGCCCCCAGATGTTTTTCCTGTGTTTCCTATCGCAGTCCGGGCATGCACTTTAGGGCATGCTTACCCAGGGAAAGGAACCCTTAATGGAACTATTCTCCCTGGAAGATCTTTCTTACTACCATGTAATATAACATAACTAGTTGGGCACTTGTCTGTTCAAGCACTAATGACCCCTACGCCTAGTCTCCACGCATACCCTGGTTCTTATATAATTGAGCGGGTTTTCGGATACACTCTGGACTATCGGGTCCTGAGGTTGAAGCGAAAAGGTCCGCCATGACAAATGATCTACAATCCGGCTAGAAGGCATTATACATGTCACTTTAATTACATAGTCATGCAGACTGACTAAATTCCTCTTCTATACCATCCAAAAGGCGGTCTAGCCTACAATCCTGTTGGGAATACTTTGTGGCTAATTCTACTTGCCCACAAACTAAGCTAAGGGGGATCTCTTTTCCGTCGGGACCCACAGGTCCGACCTCGGCCATGTGATTTGGGTCAGCCTTGGTATACCGCGTCTTCACCATGGCCCAGGCTTCTCTGGCACCTTGTCGGCAGGCCGATATCTTCCATAATCGGAAGCGCCACCGTGCTCCCTTGAGCTTCTTCGTAAGCTCTGCAACGCCTTCTGGCAGGGAGGCGGATGGCCACAAGGCCTGGGCAACACCTTGCATCACCTGTCGAACTTGTTCGTGCAGATGTGAGAGCTTAGAAGATCACCCGCAGACCCGGGCATTTCCTCCGCGGGACGACCCGTCAGCATACCTGCAGACATAACGTTGTTAGTCGGCTTCTTCGCCGAACTACTTCAAAAGGATTCGTTCAAGCATTTACTGAAAATGCCGCGCCGAAGCCGCTTATTCTCCTTCTCGGAGTCTGCAAGCTAGGCTCGAACGTCTTTTAGTTCCACGCTCAGCTTGATATTGGCATCTTGGAGATTGTTTTTCTCCCGCCTAACCTCAGTCAGTACGCGTTTGCCAGCCTCTAGCTATCGCACGATATGCTGGTCCTCCGGATTTTCTCCGAATTCATCTGCAACATCTATTGTTAGATCTGCAGCCATGCCGCACACTATATGGTAACCATCATTCTTTAAAAGAAATGTTACCAACGGGAGACTTTTTTGGTTCCTGCAAAGCGGCAACAGCGGCCCGCAGTTGGGTCTTGCATTCCTCCAGCTCCTGTGACAGCCTAGTATTCTTCTCTGTAAGAACCTGAACAATAAAGATGATCCTTAAATCATTTTTGCTAACTATTTCAAGTCTCAGGGGCTAGTGATACATATAAATTGTCGGATTTACTTACCCGTACATCCTTTACATACTGATCCATGGCTCTGCCTAGACCATCTTGAGTAGCACGGAGGTACGCCTCTCCAGAATTGATGGCATCAAATGCCTTTGGTGAGAAACAAGCATCACGGAGTACGGCACGGCGTCGCATATGATTCATGGCGCTTTCCACTTCTGAGTTTGTAGCGGATAATCTATCCGCATCCTCTGTAGGGGGATTATCCGGCGCCCGCCCCATATCGGCTTCCGCCTCTATGTCCGGTCCTGGCGCCCGACTGGTGGAAGCGTGATTAGCAACATCACCAGACATATTTTGGCAAGTGTTTTTTCTGTTAAAGAAACACGGACGTCATTACATTTCGAGAAAGACGACAACCACGGAGCGGGGTTTTTGTTATACCTTTGCGCCGGCATCTCCGTCCTGACTGCCTTCCTTTTTGGCCTATCCGGCCTCGGTGCCTCTTGTTGGCGAGTTGCTGCGGGTTCGGCAGGGCATCCCGAATGCCTTCCCTGTAAAAATGCCATATGTATATGGTGGGTGAAGTGTCTAAAAGGGGATCCTAGTTTTTGGAGTTGGGATTTTTGGTTTTTCTTACGTGCGATGCAGGGAGCAGTCTGGGATAGTCGGCCGTAATGGCCACCATGGCATCATCGCAGCTTAACTGATAGAACTGCTAGTCTACCAACTCCACGAATATAATCGGATCTTCTTCAAGTCCGGAGTCGAGGGCCCGGTCAGGGTCCTCTGGTTGTGGAGAAGGGCTGCTGACCTCCTTTATGGCTTTTCGCAGTTCCTGCCGCAAAGTGGCAAGGTGAATACTTATGACAAAGAATGCGGGAAAATGGGAGTAAGGAAATATAACTTACCCAGCTTGGAGGATTGTACATGGAGAATCCATCCCGTGGCTTGATGCGGGTGAACTCCTCTTCCTCTCCCTTGAACAATTCGGATAGAATTTTGGCTAAAGCGGCAGCATTGTCCGGACCCTTACACCCGCAGCGGGTGGCATCATCCACCCCGTTAAAACACCACAAGGGGTGCCGACGATATTGAAGTGGTTGCACTCCCCGCATTATGCAAATCGACATAACTTTGATTACTGTCAATCCTGATTGAGCCAGTGCTTTAATCCGGTTCATCAGATAGAGGACTTCTCCATTATCTTCCACCTGGGGGCTCCGTGGGCGCCAACTTCGGCGTTTCTTCAGAGGAGCATTGTTGAACTCAGGAAGACCCCGCCGAACAGGGTCCGGAAGGGGAACGTCCTACATATAAAACCATTCTGAAGGCCAGTCTTCGGACGACTTCTTCGGGGTACCGGATAGGTATCCGGTACCGGCAATGCACCATATTTTGGCTCCGCCCACTTGGTAAAGTGACCCCCTCTGTGTGCGAGGGACAAGGCAAAATAGCCTTTTCCACAGCTCGAAGTGAGCCTCGCAGCCCAGGAACAACTCGCAGAGAGCAACATAACCGGCAATATGTAGAATGGAGGCAGGGGTGAAATAGTGTAATTGGAGGCCGTAGAACTCCAGGAGCCCACGGAGGAACGGATGAATTGGAAATCTGACCCCTTAATAAATAAGGAACAAGGCAGACCCGTTCCCCCATAGAGGGACAGGGAAAGCTCTCTGCTTGCTCCTCGCCATTGTAGGTGGCAAGCCCGGCTCGAACGGGCAACATATACGCCGGAGGGAGAAATCCCTTAGTCTGCAGTTCGACTAATCGACTGTGCGGGACTGAAAACCTCTCCCAATCATCGGGCTTAGGGCTACGGGGGCGGGAGGAGGAGCTGCGGAGGTCGGCCATGCTAGAATAGATCTTTCCGAAATGCGCTCTGATGGATTCTCGCTGGGGGAGGATGGTATGGATCGGATCTAAGAATCCACATCCCTTTAATAGACAATTTATTTATCTGGCTAGGGGGGCGAATGTAAAAATGCCCTGGCGCCTCGTATTCATTTGACGCGTGGGAGATAGCCCTTATAGGGCACAGAGGACAAGAGGTCCAAACATTTATGAGACCGAACACTGCTTTACAAACGTTCGAAAGATGGAGAAGAACCCGCCTTGCAATGCCGAAGACAACACCGCGCGCCGGACTCATCGTCATTGAAGCCTGGTTCGGGGGCTACTGAGGGAGTCCTGGATTAGGGGGTATCCGAACAGCCAGATTATATCCTTTGGCCGGACTATTGGACTATGAAGATACAAGATTGAAGACTTCGTCTCGTGTCCGGATAGGACTCTACTTGGCGTGAAAGGCAGGCTAGGCAATACAGATATGTATATCTCCTCCTTTGTAACTGACCTTGTGTAACCCTAGCCCCCTCCAGTGTCTATATAAACCGGAGGGTTTTAGTCCGTAGGACAACATACAATCATACCATAGGCTAGCTTCTAGGGTTTAGCCTCTGCGATCTCGTGGTAGATTAACTCTTGTAATACTCATATCATCAAGAATAAACCAAGCAGGACATAGGGTTTTACCTCCATCAAGAGGGCCCGAACCTGGGTAAAACATCGTGTTCCCTGCCTCCTGTTACCGTCCGCCTTAGAAGCACAGTTCGGGACCCCCTACCCGAGATCCACTGGTTTTGATACCGACATTCACCATTAGGATCAATTCCTCATTGAAGACTTTTTTCTCACTTGATGATGTAGGAGCATCACATGAGGCTTTGTAAGCTCCACTTGACTTGTTGTGAAGCTCTTCTTTATCCTTGAGTGACATCTCATGAGCAACAATTCTTCCAATGACTTCTGTTGGCTTGAGATCTTTGTAGTTGGGCATCATTTGGATCAATGTGCACATGATATCATATTTTCCATCCAAGGCTCTTAGGATCTTCTTGATGATGAATCTGTCGATCATCTCTTCACTTCCTAAGCCAGCAATCACATTTGTGATGAGAGCAAGCCTAGAATACATTTTAGCGACACCTTCACCATCCTTCATTTTGAACTTGTCAAGCTGACTCTGATGCACATCCAATTTGGATTCCTTAACGGAGTCGGTAACTTCTTCCATATCAATCAAAGTATCCTAAATTTCCTTTGCATTCTCAAGACGGCTGATTTTGTTGAATTCTTTGAGGCACAATCCGTTGAAGAGGATAGAGAAAGCTTGAGCATTGTATTGCAGCATTATCAACTCTTTCGCACTAGCTTCACAGTTCGGTTCTCTCCCATCAAAGAATTCACCTTGCAAACTAATACACATAATAGCCCAAACGGTGGAGTTATGTCCAAGAATATGCATTTTCATCTTATGCTTCCAACTAGCAAAAATAGTACCATCAAAGTAAGGACCTATATGGTGGTACTTTCCCTTGCTAGACGCCATACTCTCCTAGGTTGTGAAACCAAGGCTATGATCACCAAAGCTATGGAAATCAAGGCAAATGGAGATCAAGGCTCTGATACCACTTGCAGGATCGAAAGTATGTCTAGAGGAGGGTGATTAGACTACTTGACCAAATAAAAATCTATCACTTTCCCAATTTTAAGTCTTGGCATATTTTAGCAACTTAGCACAAGTGAAGCAATCAACGTACACATGCAAGTCTAAGAGTATTGCAGCAGAAAGTAAATCATTGCATATGAAGGTAAAGGGAGGAGTTTAGAGGGAGCAAATGCAATGTAGACACGAAGATTTTTGGCGTGGTTCCGAAAGGTGGTGCTATCGTACATCCACGTTGATGGAGACTTCAACCCATGAAGGGTAACAGTTGCGCGAGTCCACGGAGGGCTCCACCCATGAAGGGTCCACGAAGAAGCAACCTTGTCTATCCCACCATGGCCATCGCCCATGAAGGACTTGCCTCACTTGGGTAGATCTTCACAAAGTAGGCGATATCCTTGCCCTTACAAACTCCTTGGTTCAACTCCACAATCTTGACGGAGGCTCCCAAGTGACACCAAACCAATCTAGGAGACACCACTCTCCAAAAGGTAATGTATGGTGTGTTGATGATGAACTCTGCTTCAAATGATAGTCTCCCAAACACTCAACTCTCTCTCAAAGATTCGGATTTGGTGGAAAGATGGTTTGAGTGGAAAGCAACTTGGAGAAGGCTAGAGATCGAGATTCTTGTGGTTGGAATGGAATATCTTGGTCTCAACACATGAGTAGGTGGTTCTCTCTCAGAAAATGAATGGTAGAAGTGTAGGCATGTTCTGATAGCTCTCTCCGTGAATGGAGGATGGGTGGAGGGGTATATATAGCCTCCACACGAAATCTAACCGTTACACATAATTTACCAAACTCGATGAGACCGAATCATGAATCTTGGTCAGACCGATTTAGTTCAAAATGTGAATGTTAGGATTTTCAGTGGGACCGACATGTCAACTCGGTGGGACCAATTTCATTAGGGTTAGGGCATAACATAATATCAGTGAGAACGATCACATACTCGGTGGGACCGATTTTTGTTATAGGCAAACATAGAGTTGGTCAGGCAAACTCGATGGGACTGAGGGAGTCTTGGATTAGGGGGTCTTTGGATAGACGGACTATTGGACTATGAAGATACAAGATTGAAGACTTCGTCTCGTGTCCGGATGGGACTCTACTTGGCTTGGAAGGCAAGCCTGGCAATACGGATATGTAGATCTCCTTCCTTGTAACTGACCTTGTGTAACCCTAGCCCCCTCCGGTGTCTATATAAACCGGAGGGTTTTAGTCCGTAAGACAACATAAAATCATACCATAGGCTAGCTTCTAGGGTTTAGCCTCTCTGATCTCGTGGTAGATCAACTCTTGTAGTACTCATTTCATCAAGAATAATCAAGCAGGACGTAGGGTTTTGCCTCCATTAAGAGGGCCCGAACCTAGGTAAACATCGTGTCCCCTGCCTCCTGTTACCATCCGCCTTAGACACACAGTTCGGGACCCCCTACCCGAGATCCGCCGGTTTTGACACCGACATTGGTGCTTTCATTGAGAGTTCCACTGTGTCGTCACCATAAGGCTTGATGGCTCCTTCGATCATCGCTAGCGATGCGATCCAGGGTGAGGCTTTCCTCCCTGGACAGATCTTCATCTTCGGTGGCTTTGCACTGCGGGCCAATTCGCTTGGCCATCTGGAGGAGATTGAGAGCTACGCCCCTAGCCATCAGGTCAGATTTGGAAACTTGAACTACACGGCCGACATCCGCGGAGACTTGATCTTCGACGGATTCGGGCCCATGTCGGACGCGCCGTACAGTCTCGACGAGCATGATGTAACTCTGACATCAGACAGTGTTCGGGAGATCGCATCCGCAGCTACTCCGTCCATCAATCCGGAGCAAGTCGCGCCATCCGAGAGCGGAGGGATGGACCCCGCCATGGAGGCCGCACTCTCAGTGGCGATAGAGCCGGATACTGACTTCACTCCTTATGAGAGTCGTGTCGCTGAACCACTGGATTCATCTCTGGCCACGGACTCCGAGCCGCTCATATCCCTGCCCGTCGACTCCGACTGGGCGCCGATCATGGAGTTCACCTCCGCGGACATCTTTCAGCACTCACCCTTCGGGGATGTGCTAAATTCATTAAGGTCTCTCTCGCTGTCAGGAGAACCTTGGCTGAACTATGTCCGGCTAGAATGGGATGCGGACGACGAAGAAATTCGCTGCCTACCCACCACCCACTTAGTAGCCACTGTCGACGACTTAACCGATATGCTCGACTTCGGCTCTGAATACTTCGACGGTATGGACGACGAAGCCGGAGACGAACAGGATCCACTGCCCTCGGGGCACTGGACCGCACCTCATCATATGATATATACATGGTGGACACCCCCAAAGAAGCCAATGGCGACGAGACAACGGAGGATGACCCCTCCAAGAAGCAACCCAAGCACCAACGTCAGCAGTGCCGCTCTAAATCCCGCCACAGCAAGAGCAGTGATACCGGCATAGGAGATAATAACACTCCAGATAGCACCGAAGACAACAACAATCCCCTCCGGCACGGTGCAGAGCTAGAGGATGAACAAGCTAGCCCTCCAGAGCAGGCAGCAGATGGAGAACCGGAGGAGGACAATTACATGCCTCTCTCCGAAGACGAGGCGAGCCTCGGCGACAATGAGTTTATTGTGCCTGAGGACCCCGTCGAGCAAGAGCGCTTCAAGTGTCGGCTAATGGCCACGGCAAGTAGCCTAAAGAAGAAACAACAACAACTTCAAGTTGATCAAGACTTCCTAGCAGACAGATGGACCGAAGTCCTTGCGGCCAAGGAGCATGAACTCGAGCGCCCATCCAAGAGTTACCCAAAATGCAGGTTTCTACCTCACCTCGAAGAGGAAGCATTGAAACTGTCGGGGATATACCCCGCGGTATGACCCGACCGGAATCATGACCCGGCCGGGCTTGGCGACTCACCAGAGACCTGGCTGGAGCTTGGCGACTCACTGGCGATCCGCCCAGACATAGAGGTTTACATGTAACCCTCCTGGACATTGTGACTCACTGGAGACCTGACGGGCGAGTCAGACGGACGACAGAGCCCAAGGCCCAGCGGGCTGGCTTATACTCTGGTAGGCTGGCTTAAGAGGAAGACATATGGAATATTCTCCTACAAAGGAAGCAAGACTAGGACTCCACTTGTAATAGAGTAATCCTAATCCTACGAGGACTAGTCATGTAACCCGCCCCTCCAACTTATATAAGGAGGGGCAGGGCTCCCCAAAAAAGGGGACAAGAGGCAAGAAACAATCTCTAGGGCTAGACACAAAGAGTCGGCGTACCGGCGACTCCCTCGTGATCATAATGAGACCTAGCCACAAACAGCATGTAGGGTTATTACCAAATGATGTTTCCCGGGGCCCGAAGCTGTCTAAACCCCTGTCTTGTGTTGCGTCTCTCGATTCCGCTCAACCCCTCTCAAGCTACCACATAGATGCGTTGGCCTCGCGACTAAGTCCTCACACAAAGGACATCTGCCGTGACAATTCCACGACAGAAACCTCATTCACCAGTGTACGATGCGGCTAACCAGCCACTACACGGCCGAGCCAGAGAGGCGTTTCAGCCTAAAGTTCAGGCCGCACCCCGTCGCCACTCAGTCAAAAATACTAAGGCCTGGGGCAACAAAGAGGACCTGCGAGACATCTTGGACAGTAAGGCAAAAATCGCAAGGTCAATATACGGGACACGAGCCCATGCACTGTGACACCCCAATTTTTTGGCCTTGTTTTATTAAATTAAAATCTTTGCCAGGAATTAAAACTTTTATTTTCTGGGCTCCCTTTTTATTTTTGAACCATTTTTTTTCTTCCTTGCCAAAATGGAGTTTTTCCTCAAAGTGAAAACCTTTCAAATATGTTATTGGACTTGTTTAACCTCTCAAGAAAAACTTTTCTTTTATCAGTATAACTAATTAACTAATTAAATTGCTTGATCTTTATTTTCTTGAAAAATGGTTTTTCAAGGTTATATGGCCATATTTGAACTACAACCATTTGATTAATTCACTTAAAATTCCAACCAAAATTTGGAGAGGTCATGTGATGTTTTTAAATCACTTTTATACAAAAATATCTTTTATTCATGTAATATGTTGAGCTCTGCATCAATTTTTCCTTCTCTGGTCCAGAATGCAATTTTGCACTACAACCCACTCAAATATTTCTTTCTAGCCTCCACCAAAATTATGGGATATTGTTAGTAGCATATGATTCAACATTATGCAAAAAAACTAGTGCTATTCTTTGAAAAATTTGAGTAAATCAACCTCATTTTCATTCTGGTCCAGCCTTGTGATTTCTACTACAACCCTATTTAATTTTGCTCCAATGAGCTTGTGCTTTCTCCTACTTGTAGACAGCCCTACCAAACCCCTAAATCCAGGAGCATGCACCCATTGGTTCATTTTTGGTTCATGAAATAATGCCTTTTTCTTTCTGTCCAGAATTGAAGTTTTGCAAAACTTGCACTAACAAGTTTCTGCTTTTGGCAAACTAACTTCATCACCTCCTTATGCATCTAAGGAGACCATGATCTGGAGAATTTTGGCCACCCCAAGTATTGCCTAGATGCCCTTGGCATTTTGACAAACACCATGTGTGCATAGCCAGATTTGGCATGGATTCAAGTCTACATTGTGAACTTGGCCACGTCACCTAACCACCATGTCCATTCACCCTCTAACTAACCCTAACCTAGCCCTGTTTCTTCCCAGCCTCAACCGCGACCTCTAGCATGCTATAGCATTTCGTCGAGCACGTTCAGTGCGTGCACGGGACGCGCCCAGAGCGCGCGTATTGCACGTGCCGCGCCCGAGTCGCCATGTCGTGCCCCTAGTTTTTCCCGCACCAGAGAGCCGCGCCACGCACTCCCCCTCTCACCGCAACACGCCAAGCAGGCCCTGGTGCCCTGCAGCACCGCCGTCAGAGCCGCTTGGCGGCATACCCGCGGCCGCATTCGCCACCGCCATGGGCAGCGCCGCCCAAGCCACCCCGGCTCGCCACCTGCCCCTGGGAGCCACAGGAGCTTATCTCCTCGCTCGTCAGCTAGCTCTCGTCACCTCCACGTCGCCCTGCAAGCTACAGAGAGGCGGTTCGCCGGCATCCTCATCCACCGCCGCGGAACCGACCTTGTCGCGCTATAAAAGGAGGTCCCCGAACTTCCCCGAGCACGCAGGCAACCTCATGCCACCCCAATGGCACTCCACTAGCTCGCATTCGACCCGGGGAGGCCTCCTTCCTCATCTCCAGCAACCGCAGCCGCCGCCATTGCCCCGGCCCTTACAATGCCACCAGGGCCTCCCCCTCTCCGTTCTCTTCACCAAGAGCTTCCTCTTACTCCCGTGAACCAGTTACCCTGCTCGATTTTGATCAGGGCTCACCGCGGGAGAAAAATCACCATGCCCGACGGCCTCCGTCCGCCGCGAAGCTCGCCGCCGGCAGCTCCGTCCACCCCTGAGACCATAACGACTACCGGAGTGGCCGCCTTGATCCCCTGAGCCCACAGGTGACCTCCGTTTCCCGAACGGTGCTGCCGTTCGCCGGCGAGCATCACCGGAGTCCCGCCCCCTCTCGGGCAGAGGAAGGAGAGGGAAAGGCGACTGGTCAAACCTGACCAGTGGGCCCCCTGGACCCACTGTCAGTGACCCTGTACCTATCCACGTGGGTTAAGTGAAGGCGTAATCCACCCCAGTACGTTTCCCCCACTCCGAAAGCGTATTTCCCTCTGAAACGTTTTCTTTTCTGTTTTATTTTAAATAACAGATTTTGACAACAACTTTGACTGCCTATAACTTTTTAAATATAACTCCAAATGAATTGATTCTTTTTCCTACATCTCTCAAATTCTGTATTGTTTATTTTAAGATTTATTTGAAAATTTTCCAAACAACTTTTTTGTACTGCTTTTGAAATATGTGTTATTTGCATATTTTTGGAAATAGGATTTTTGGGAGAGAAGGAAGCTTTCAAAAATTTTGGAGAGCACCCCCACCTCTCCACACCATTAAAGGCAAGCATTCTGAACCACGGAATAATATTTTTGGTGTGTTAGTTGACACGTTTATAACACCACCTTATATCGGAGAACTTATTATTTCATGTGATATGATCATTTGCATGAATGCATATTAGTGATTTCCTTGCTGTTGGAAATGAATATACTGGTGATGGTAATCATCCTCATGTGCCTTGCATGCATACCGGAAAGAAATCCGGGAAAAGCCTCTGCCTTGGGTAGGCGTGAGCTTATCGCCGGTCTCCGTCGGGACGGTTACGTCCGGTATGGCATGGTAAGGTATATTGAGTGGTGATTTTGTTGGTTGAAATATATTTGTTATACATGTCATGCAGGGAATTTATAAACCTCCTGAGTCGACCGTAGATCGAGTCTTTTCCAGTAACCCCCATACTTGTTTTGTACTACCACTTGTCCCTGCCGCAGATAGGGTACGGTTCAGTAAGTCGTCAACCCCTTTCAAGCACACACCGTACAGAGAATGCATGGTGGAAGATACCGGTTGTAGCCGGTAGGCAGGCCACCTGGTCCGGGGGCATGGGTGTTTCCGGTTAGGACCAAGAGGGGAGGCCACCCCTTAGAGCGCGCGATATAAATTTGATCCCATGCTACGCGAGTTTGTAGCCTCCCCACTTAGAGTTTTTCTTAACAAGTGTCGTGGGTGATTCCAGACACCGATGAGTTAAGCTGGTGTGTGCAAGTTAGGCGTGTTTTCAACTAAAAGGCCGTAGACGGAATTAGTCCCGATGGACTAAAGGAATCCGTTACTCGTGGGTAAAGAGTACACCCTCTGCAGAGATTAAACCTATTCGAATAGCCATGTCCATGGTTAAGGATTACAATCTGGGATGGGTCAAGTATTGGTCTTAGTGTCGGTCTTCGGAGGAGATATTGTTAAACCAAACTTGGATACCGACTGGTTACTTGTGAGGACCATGATTATTATTTTGTGATGGACTAACCCGTTGCATTATTTATATTATCGAGTATCCCTGGGACGGTTCTACCTCCTGGATATTCATTGCGATTATTTATTTTATAAAGCCCTTTATGTGGTGTCGCTCAGACGCCCGACTGTGGCATTTCTTTTATAAAGCCCTTTATGTGGTGTCGCTCAGACGCCCGACTATGGCATTTCTTTTAAATCCCTTTATGTGGTGTCGCTCAGACGCCCGACTGTGGCATTCCTTTTAAAGCCCTTTATGTGGTGTCGCTCAGACGCCCGACTGTGGCATTTCTTTTAAAGCCCTTTATGTGGTGTCGCTCAGACGCCCGACTGTGGCATTTCTTTTAAAGCCCTTTATGTGGTGTCGCTCAGACGCCCGACTGCGGCATTTTATTCCCACTCTATTACTGCTTATTCACGTTGCATGAAAATAACCTACTTGCATGCATAAAAGATGTTTTATTTATGACTGACGATGTGATCATGGAATTTTTCAGTGCATGATTATCAATTATATTATACATGTGTTCTTAATGTTTGCGAGTACATTCAAAGTACTCACTGGCTTGTCCCTGGCTATTGTCTTGGCCAGATTGCTTGCTTGGAGAGGAGCGTGGCGATGACAGCCCTGGAAACTAAGCAACGGCGATAGCAGCCTCGCGAAGATAGGAGTTAACCTGGTCAGCTGTTCGTGTGGGAAATGGAGTCCCATAGACACTGATGTCTCACAAACCGCTTCCGCCATCGACCACTAGAAAACCATTTGTTGTACTCACAGGCCAGAATGGTCTTGTACTACATATTTTGTATTTTGCGCTTGGAATTTGTGTATCAAGTTGGAGCCTCATCAGCTAACAGTAATCCTGGGGCTGATGAGCACGACGGTCTTTTTCTGGAAATTTATACCCGGAAAACCCGGTCGTGAGAGACTTGGTATCAGAGCCAGGCTGACCATTGGCTAATCCTATCTTAGCCGGGTCTATAAACTTAGGCAAACCAACCCACCAGACCATAACCAAACCCCAGCCAAGCTTCTCGTGCAAGATAGCCACACAGTGACCCAACACCTTTTGGCAGTCGGTGCCCAACCTATCAACCTAACCTGTCGCTCATGCGCCACCGATCGAATCCTAAATAGTCCTTTCTCGCAAACGTGCGAAGGAAGACTCCGTCCCCTTTTCCTATAAAAAGGGGCACGCTAGCCCAAACACAGCACGACACAGCCTCTACCCCAAACCAAGCCACAATGCCTGGCCCTGTCGTGCACAATGAGACCACAACAACCAACCTTGGAGGCTTTGTGACCATACTCGCAAACCTCACCCGTCGTGCCTATGCGTTAGAAGAGCCCCCAGAATATGTTGTGTACCAAGGACCCATGAGCGGTGAGAACCGTCAATTCTGGGCCACTGTACACATCTACGGTAGGGGTCTAGAGCCCGAGCGCCCCTACAGGTTCACTGGAAGAACAACTTCCTTTGAGCCACAAGCCATCCAACTAGCTGCTCGAGAGGCTATAGTTCATCTCCGGCACTTGTCGTCCAGAGTTAACTGTCGCTCGTTCCACTACTACCCCAGACGTGAAGGGTATGGTAGACCACCCCAAGTTGCCAACGGAGATCACGAGACAGATCCTGCATTGTTGCACCTAGTGCGCTATGTAAGTGCACTAGAGGAACTGTGCGATCAAATCACTATTGATCTAATCGCAGCTCGAGGAGAGCTGGTTCGTCGAGCCCCAACGAGAGAAGAGAACGGGCCCAACACCGACAACCCAGTCGTGCTGTTTGGACACCCGAACGAGTCACTGAGGCCCGCCCCAGCCATCGGCCAAGGTGCTGCGATAACCCCAGAAGTGCTTCGTCGCATATTGGGAGCACACTCCAACGGGATTATGGCCAACAATCCTCGAGATGGTCCTCATCGCTACCCCGAGCCTGCAGCCCCTCAACCCACGCCAGCTAATTCCGACGACGACACCCGTGGAGGAGCCTCAAGGCACGCCCGCTTGGATGTAAACGAGGTAGACTAAGTCACCCGAGTCGTATCGAGTCCTAGTGTACCCTCGCTTTGTAATCGTGTGGCCTTGTAATTAAATGCCGCCTGTTGTCGTGCCTCTGTTTTAATAGTAGCCTTGCCTGGATACGCCAGTATGCAGTATAAGATTTCTACCCCGGACACAGTTACCAAAAAAAATCACCCCGTCAACCCCACAGTAACACATCACTATAGTGAAATGTGTGAATCTGTGGCTTGACCCCGACCCTTGGAACAGAGCTGAAAATTTTCTTTACCATTCACCTCGGTAAAAATGACCCAGCTCCAGTGCTATAAAAAGGCCACTGCGTGACCTTGCCAAGCACCTCTCACCTTGTGCACCACCCTTACAACCATTTCTTGCCATGCCGAGCCCTAGCATTTATCTGAGAACCCCAGATGCAACCCCGGGTAGTTTTGTCAAGATATTGCGGGATTTTACCTGCAGTACCATGGGCGCTACCCAGCCACCCCAGTATGAGTTGTTCAAATCGAGAATCACCCCTTCCACCTCGAGATATTGGGCAGCAGTACACATCCCTCCCGTAAACTCAAACCAAGATCCAACGGAGGTCTCCTTCGTGGGGGAATCTATGCCAACCCCACATATGGCCATAGAAGTTGTTGCATACGAAGCGCTTGCTCGCCTTCGATTCGCGGTACCCTATGCCAGCGAACGAGGGTATTATTACTTCCCTAGCCGTGCAGCACCCGGAGGGGTGACATCTTTTCCCGGTGGACGAATTGAGAGAGACCCAGTCCTGGCCAACCTTGTCCAGTACGTCATCGCTCAAGAGCGTTTAACCCAACGTGTGATGGGTTATCTACAGAGCCTCGCAGATTTAAATCCTCAGATCTCCATCGGCAGAGCACTAAGGCCCGACCTGGAGAGACACGTGCATCGACTGGTCAATGCACTTCCCCCGATAGAAGAGGAGTGTATCCCAGTACCGGAGACGTTTTCTAGGGACCCCATCCAGTTACCATTCCCATTTTACACGTCGCTGCGGTGTTCATTATTGCAACATTTATTTATGTGTGTGACTTATGCGTGATACCCTGAGTTTGTACGACGAGTCAATTATTTGGCTTCTACTAATGTGTGTAGTTTTTGTTGTGGTTTATGCTCCTTTAAATTAACTGTTTTTCCCTCGTAAAATCCTGGAGTGAGATTTCTTTTTCCTGAGTTGCTACATCTGCACCTTCTCACGGCGTGGATTAATTAATTTCACACAGCACCACGGCAGCAGACTCACAACCATAATCATTCGGACACATACACTGTTTGCAAAACTTTGCAATGGTGTTACATCCAGCTAATCACCCCCTAACAACAGTTAGCACCCAGCACACCCCATCTACTCCTCGTGATCACCACCACCGCGGAGAGCCAACACCTGAGCAGCAGCGTCGCGATGATCGTCGAGGATCATCGCACACAGGAGCATGGAGAGCCCCAGCAGTGTCGCCAGCCCTCCGCATATCAGGATCACAAACCAGTCCGGCATCGCCTCCGCCGTTAGAGCCTAACCCGAGCTTTAGTAAGCAATAATGGAGGAAGAAGGAGGAGGAGAAGTGAGGCCAGGTGTGAAGAAGGAGAAAGGGGCACCCCGGCCATTTTATAGCTCGAGCTCGGTGTATGGTGGGCGAAGTCCACCAACGCCGCTCGTCGCTGATCGCCGGTGTTTGGAGACGAATCCGCGAGCAGTGCCGACAGCGCGCTGGCCCGCGAGGTGAGTGCACGCTACACCGGCAGCTAGCATGCCACGCACTACCGCGGTACGGCCTAGATGCCCTACGCGCTAGACGTCGCCGGTGGAGAAAGCGCGGGAAAGCGCGCGGGGGAGAGGGAGAAGAGAGAGCCAGAGGAAGAAGAAGAGGCTGACAGTGGGCCCCGGGTCCACCTGTCGGCCAGAGAGAGCACTGTGCTCTCGGTTACGACCAGCGTATATTTAAATTTAGAAGTTATTCTAAATTTATATCCAGCGTAGAAATCTCACGTTTTGTCCCGAACCGTAGATTTTTCCACGCAGCACCAGTTTTCACACTGTGGTTTTCCACCACTTATTGCCCTCTCACTGTAGCCACATTTTTATTGCGTATAATTTTCTTAAAACAACTTTTAACAAATCTCGAGGACGAGATTTTTCTTAAGGGGGGTAGTGTTGTGACACCCCAATTTTTTTGGCCTTGTTTTATTAAATTAAAATCTTTGCCAGGAATTAAAACTTTTATTTTCTGGGCTCCCTTTTTATTTTTGAACCATTTTTTTTCTTCCTTGCCAAAATGGAGTTTTTCCTCAAAGTGAAAACCTTTCAAATATGTTATTGGACTTGTTTAACCTCTCAAGAAAAACTTTTCTTTTATCAGTATAACTAATTAACTAATTAAATTGCTTGATCTTTATTTTCTTGAAAAATGGTTTTTCAAGGTTATATGGCCATATTTGAACTACAACCATTTGATTAATTCACTTAAAATTCCAACCAAAATTTGGAGAGGTCATGTGATGTTTTTAAATCACTTTTATACAAAAATATCTTTTATTCATGTAATATGTTGAGCTCTGCATCAATTTTTCCTTCTCTGGTCCAGAATGCAATTTTGCACTACAACCCATTCAAATATTTCTTTCTAGCCTCCACCAAAATTATGGGATATTGTTAGTAGCATATGATTCAACATTATGCAAAAACCTAGTGTTGTTCTTTGAAAAATTTGAGTGAATCAACCTCATTTTCATTCTGGTCCAGCCTTGTGATTTCTACTACAACCCTATTTAATTTTGCTCCAATGATCTTGTGCTTTCTCCTACTTGTAGACAGCCCTACCAAACCCCTAAATCCAGGAGCATGCACCCATTGGTTCATTTTTGGTTCATGAAATAATGCCTTTTTCTTTCTGTCCAGAATTGAAGTTTTGCAAAACTTGCACTAACAAGTTTCTGCTTTTGGCAAACTAACTTCATCACCTCCTTATGCATCTAAGGAGACCCTGATCTGGAGAATTTTGGCCACCCCAAGTATTGCCTAGATGCCCTTGGCATTTTGACAAACACCCTGTGTGCATAGCCAGATTTGGCATGGATTCAAGTCTACATTGTGAACTTGGCCACCTAACCTAACCACCATGTCCATTCACCCTCTAACTAACCCTAACCTAGCCCTGTTTCTTCCCAGCCTCAACCGCGACCTCTAGCATGCTTTAGCATTTCGTCGAGCACGTTCAGTGCGTGCACGGGACACGCCCAGAGCGCGCGTATTGCACGTGCCGCGCCCGAGTCACCACGTCATACCCCTAGTTTTTCCCGCACCAGAGAGTCGCGCCATGCACTCCCCCTCTCACTGCAACACGCCAAGCAGGCCCTGGTGCCCTGCAGCACCACCGTTAGAGCCGCTTGGCGGCATGCCCGCGGCCGCATCCGCCACCGCCATGGGCAGCGCCGCCCAAGCCACCCCGGCTCGCCACCTGCCCCTGGGAGCCGCAGAAGCTTATCTCCTCGCTCGTCCGCTAGCTCTCATCGCCTCCACGTCACCCTGCAAGCTACAGAGAGGCGTTTCACCGGCATCCTCATCCACCGTCGCGGAACCGACCTTGTCGCGCTATAAAAGGAGGTCCCCGAACTTCCCTGAGCACGCAGGCAACCTCATGCCACCCCAATGGCACTCCACTAGCTCGCATTCGACCCGGGGAGGCCTCCTTCCTCATCTCCGGCAACCGCAGCCGCCGCCATTGCCCCGGCCCTTCCAACGCCACCAGGGCCTCCCCCTCTCCGTTCTCTTCACCAAGGGCTTCCTCTTACTCTCGTGAACCAGTTACCCTGCTCGATTTTGATCAGGGCTCACCGCGGGAGAAAAATCACCTTGCCCGACGGCCTCCGTCCGCCGCGAAGCTCGCCGCCGGCAGCTCCGTCCACCCCTGAGACCATAACGACTACCGGAGTGGCCGCCTCGATCCCCTGAGCCCACAGGTGACCTCCGTTTCCCGAACGGTGCCGCCGTTTGCCGGCGAGCATCGCCGGAGCCCCGCCCCCTCTCGGGCAGAGGAAGGAGAGGGAAAGGCGACTGGTCAAACCTGACCAGTGGGCCCCCTGGACCCACTGTCAGTGACCCTGTACCTATCCACGTGGGTTAAGTGAAGGCGTAATCCACCCCAGTACGTTTCCCCCACTCCGAAAGCGTATTTCCCTCTGAAACGTTTTCTTTTCTGTTTTATTTTAAATAACAGATTTTGACCACAACTTTGACTGCCTATAACTTTTTAAATATAACTCCACATGAATTGATTCTTTTTCCTACATCTCTCAAATTCTGTCTAGTTTATTTTAAGATTTATTTGAAAATTTTCTAAACAACTTTTTTGTACTATTTTTGAAATATGTGTTATTTGCATATTTTTGGAAATAGGATTTTTGGGAGAGAAGGAAGCTTTCAAAAAATTTGGAGAGCACCCCCACCTCTCCACACCATTAAAGGCAAGCATTCTGAACCACGGAATAATATTTTTGGTGTGTTAGTTGACACGTTTATAACACCACCTTATATCGGAGAACTTGTTATTTCATGTGATATGATCATTTGCATGAATGCATATTAGTGAGTTCCTTGCTGTTGGAAATGAATATACTGGTGATGGTAATCATCCTCATGTGCCTTGCATGCATACCGGAAACAAATCCGAGAAAAGCCTCTGCCTTGGGTAGGCGTGAGCTTATCACCGGTCTCCGTCGGGACGGTTACGTCCAGTATGGCATGGTAAGGTATATTGAGTGGTGATTTTGTTGGTTGAAATATATTTGTTATACATGTCATGCAGGGAATTTATAAACCTCCTGAGTCGACCGTAGATCGAGTCTTGTTCCAGTAACCCCCATACTTGTTTTGTACTACCACTTGTCCCTGCCGCAGATAGGGTACGGTTCAGTAAGTTGTCAACCCCTTTCAAGCACACACCGTACAGAGAGGCCATGGTGGAAGATACCGGTTGTAGCCGGTAGGTAGGCCACCTGGTCCGGGGGCATGGGTGTTTCCGGTTGGGACCGAGAGGGGAGGCCACCCCTTAGAGCGCGCGATATAAATTTGATCCCATGCTACGCGACGTTGTAGCCTCCCCACTTAGAGTTTTGCTTAACAAGTGTCGTGGGTGATTCCAGACACCGATGAGTTAAGCTGGTGTGTGCAAGTTAGGCGTGTTTTCAACTAAAAGGCCGTAGACAGAATTAGTCCCGATGGACTAAAGGAATCCGTTACTCGTGGGTAAAGAGTACACCCTCTGCAGAGATTAAACCTATTCGAATAGCCGTGTCCATGGTTAAGGATTACAGTCTGGGATGGGTCAAGTGTTGGTCTTAGTGTCGGTCTTTGGAGGAGATATTGTTAAACCAAACTTGGATACCGACTGGTTACTTGTGAGGACCATGATTATTATTTTGTGATGGACTAACCCGTTGCATTATTTATATTATCGAGTATCCCTGGGACGGTTCTACCTCCTGGATATTCATTGCGATTATTTATTTTATAAAGCCCTTTATGTGGTGTCGCTCAGACGCCCGACTGTGGCATTTCTTTTATAAAGCCCTTTATGTGGTGTCGCTCAGACGCCCGACTGTGGCATTTCTTTTAAAGCCCTTTATGTGGTGTCGCTCAGACGCTCGACTGTGGCATTTCTTTTAAAGCCCTTTATGTGGTGTCGCTCAGACGCCCGACTGTGGCATTTCTTTTAAAGCCCTTTATGTGGTGTCGCTCAGACGCCCGACTGTGGCATTTCTTTTAAAGCCCTTTATGTGGTGTCGCTCAGACGCCCGACTGCGGCATTTTATTCCCACTCTATTACTTCTTATTCACGTTGCATGAAAATAACCTACTTGCATGCATAAAAGATGTTTTATTTATGACTGACGATGTGATCATGGAATTTTTCAGTGCATGATTATCAATTATATTATACCTGTGTTCTTAATGTTTGAGAGTACATTCAAAGTACTCACTGGCTTGTCCCTGGCTATTGTCTTGGCCAGATTGCTTGCTTGGAGAGGAGCGTGGCGATGATAGCCCTGGAAACTAAGCAACGGTGATAGCAGCCTCGCGAAGATAGGAGTTAACCTGGTCAGCTGTTCCTGTGGGAAATGGAGTCCCATAGACACTGATGTCTCACAAACCGCTTCCGCCATCGACCACTAGAAAACCATTTGTTGTACTCACAGGCCAGAATGGTCTTGTACTACATATTTTGTATTTTGCTTGGAATTTCTGTATCAAGTTGGAGCCTCATCAGCTAACAGTAATCCTGGGGCTGATGAGCACGACGGTCTTTTTCGGGAAATTTATACCCAGAAAACCCGGTCGTGACATGCGCCCACACGAGACGATGATCGTCGCGTCGGATACACCAAGAGTAAATCCGTCCAGGCCAAATACAGCAGACAAGACTCATACAAACTATGTCGGGATATAGCCCAGCACAGAGGCGTCGCACACCCCTATGCTTCACTGATGAAGTATGAATCATGAATTCCCAAAGGGTTTCAAACCCGTAAATATCGAATCATACGACAGCACAACAGATCCCGCTGTATGGATTGAGGATTTCCTCCTTCACATCCACATGGCTCGCGGTGACGATCTACATGTCATCAAGTACCTCCCACTAAAACCCAAAGGACCAGCTCGGCATTGGCTGAATAGCTTGCCAGCAGATTCCGTTGGCAGTTGGGAGGATTTGGAAGATGCATTTATTGACAACTTCCAGGGCACTAATGTGCGGCCACCGGATGCTGATGACTTGAGCCACATAACCCAGTAGCCAGGGGAATCGACCAGACAATTCTGGACACGGTTCCTGACTAAGAAAAATCAAATTGTAGACTGTCCGGATGCAGAAGCCCTAGCGGCATTCAAGCACAACATCCGCGACGAGTGGCTCGCCCGCCACCTCGGCCAGGAGAAGCCGAAATCTATGGCAGCCCTCACAACACTCATGACCCGCTTTTGCGCGGGCGAGGACAGCTGGCTGGCTCGCAGCAACAACACATCAAGGAATCCGGATACCTCGGATACAAAAGATGTTAACAGTAGGCAGCGTCATAGTAGACCAAAGCACCGCAATAACGACGATAACACCGAAGATACGGCAGTCAATGCTGGATTCAGAGGCTCTAGATCCGGTCAGCGGGAAAAGCCATTTAAAAGAAATACTTCGGCTCCATCCAGTCTGGATCGCATACTAGATCGCTCGTATCAAATCCACCGCACCCCTAACAAGCCAGGCAATCACACCAACAGAGAATGTTGGGTGTTCAAGCAGGCCAACAAGTTAAATGCCAAAAACAAGGATAAGGGGCTGCATAGCGATGAAGAGGAGGAGCCCCGGCCGCCGAACCCAGGAGGACAGAAGGGATTTCCCCCACAAGTGAAGACAGCGGACATGATATATGCAACCCACATTCCCAAGAGGGAGCGGAACCATGCACTAAGGGACGTCTATGCGATGGAGCCCGTCGCCCCGAAGTTCAACCCATGGTCTGCTTGTCTGATCACCTTTGATCGCCGGGACCACCCCACTAGCATCCGTCATGGCGGATCCGCCGCACTGGTCCTAGACCCCATCATTGACAGATTTCACCTCACTCGAGTCCTTATGAATGGCGGCAGCAGCCTAAACCTGCTTTATCAGGATATAGTGCAAAAAATGGGTATCGATCCCTCAAGGATCAAACCCAGCAAAACCACCTTTAAAGGCGTCATCCCTGGTGTAGAGGCCCATTGCACAGGCTTAATCACACTGGAAGTGGTCTTCGGATCACCGGATAACTTCCGAAGCAAAGAGTTAATCTTCGACATCGTCCCGTTTCACAGTGGCTATCATGCACTGCTCGGACGGACAACATTTGCGAAACTCAATGCAGTGCCGCATTACGCATACATCAAGATCAAGATGCCAGGACCCCACGGGGTCATAACAGTAAATGGAAACACAAAACGCTCGCTCCGTATGGATGAGCACACTGCGGCCCTTGCAGCAGAGGCACAAAGCAGCATGTTCAGGCAGACCACTCATTCGGCGTTACAGCCCCCGGACACCTTCAAGCGGGCCCGGAACAATCTGCAACAGGATCGCCTGGCGCGATCAGCGCTCGCCTAGCAATCCGGCCCCCGGCCCAATCCCAGTGTAGCGATGAAATTCGTGTCGCCCGTACATAACTACGCATTGAAAATACCGTGGACATAGGCGAGGGCACAATCAGGACATGCACCGCATTGTGGCTTAACCACACCAGGGGCTGTATACCTTTGACATTCCTTTTCTCTTTCAGGGCCTAACTCTTCGGAAGCCCTTTCCGGCAGTCCGATTGCCGGACACATTCCGGAAGCAACAACCAAGGCGGCAAGAAGCTAAGATGAACACGGGAACCGCCAGGTGGTCTCTAGTAATACTTGATATACCCGCTTTTCACCATTTACGCGTAGCTTGCCTTGGGATAGGACATTTCGAATTGTCCTACTTTATGCTTATTGCACTACTTGTACCAGTACGCTTCGACGTATTATTCAAACAACAATGCATATTATTAATCTGTCATTGCATTATTTAAGTTTTTCTCTTTCTCTTATATGTCCATTTACGACATTCCACACCTGCACGTTCGGGTACGTTCAGTATGCCAGGGGCTCTCGTTTACCCCGTAATATGGCGCAAGAAATCCGAACACTTTCGACAGTGCGGCACCCCAAACTTATAACATTATATACATCAGCTCCGAACCATGTCTTGGGTCAAATGTTGGGTTGCCCGGCTCCCATGCTTTGGTACCTTACGTTCCGCTATATCGGCTAAGGTAGCGGTGGGAGAACTACTACGATTGTGTCCCGGTTCTTCCGGGCGAGCACCTCAGTAGAGAAAGCCAAAAACTGACTGTCATGATAAGGTGAGAGACTGGTCACTGTTCAAGAGGTCTCAAGTCCTTAAAGACTTTTTCCGCTTCGGGCGAGGAGTCGGCCTTGTCCGGCTTAGGCGTGTATAGCACCCCAAATTCGGCCCTCCAAATACCAGGGGCTTCACCAAAAATTTAAAATCATAGACTTCTATGGCTAAGTGAGAGTGATAAAGCATTATAGTCTGATTGCCAGGTTCGTTGCGCTGAACACCTCCCTTGAAGGACCCAAAATTGGGGTAAAGAGTGTTCAGATTTACCCCGAACACCCCAGTACTAGTTACATGGGGGTAGAAGCCGACGACTGGCCAACTCTCAGATTTTATAAACGGCCACACAGAAGGTAATATTTTAAATTAAGAAAGCGTCGCATGGTGCAAAAGAACCTGTTTCATATTACAGGATCACATGGGCATGTTCATTCAAAAATTACATCCTTGGCACACTCATCCGCCACAAAGCGGGAACCCTTCAGGACGCTCTCATAGTAATTCTCGGGGCAGCGATGCTCCTTGCCCTCCGGCGGCCCCTCCTTCACAAGCTTCACGGCGTCCAGCTTCACCCAGTGCAACTTCACCCGGGAAAAGCCCTGCGTGCACTTTCGATGCAGACGGGCCGCTTGATGACTTCAAGCCGTGGGCAGGCTTCCACCAGCCACCTCACCAGATCGAAGTAGCTGCTGGACAGGGGCTCGTCAGGCCACATCCGGACTATAAGGCCCTCAAGGCCTGTTCAGCTGCCTTGTGAAGTTCGACCAACTGCTTCAACTGGTCGCTCAAGGACACGGGGTGTTCGGTCCCAGTATACTGAGACCAGAACAACTTCTTGGTTGAGCTCCCCTCCTCAGCCCGGTAAAACTCCACGGCATCCAGCACACTGCGGTAAGATCTGCAAATGCTCCTGGAGAGCTTCGAACTCGGGTAAGAAAAAGGAAAGTCTCCTTCACATGCTTGCTTTGCATATTGAATGCCTTACCCGCTGCTATCTTCTTCGCCGCATCAATCTCCTGAAGGGCCTTGTGGGCTTCGGCCTTGGCGCTCCGGACGCTCTCAAGCGCTTGCACGAGCTCGAACTCTCACGTCTTGGAGTCAAGCTCCAAGGACTCGTGCTTTTTGGCGAGAGCCTCGAGCTCTTGCTGCACCTCGCCCACTCGGGCTTCTTGTTTCTCCCGTTCGATGCGCTCTTTGGCCGATTTGTCTTCGGCCTCGAACGACGCTTTCCTAAGGGTCTCCACCTCGATTGTGGCCCCTGACAAATTCATGATGATCCTATTACTTTACACCGAACTTCTTTTTTAACTATACAGACAGGGGTATATATTACCTTTGCTCTCTTCGAGTTGCCTCTTGGTAAGGACGACCTCGTCCTCGAACCACTTCAGGAAAGCAGTGAAGCCTGCACATACACATAGACATGAAGGAAATATGCCCTAGAGGCAATAATAATGTTATTATTTTATTTCCTTATATCATGATAAATGTTTATTATTCATGCTAGAATTGTATTATCAGGAAACGTAATACTTTTGTGAATACATAGACAAACCAAACGTCACTAGTATGCCTCTACTTGACTAGCTCATTAATCAAAGATGGTTATGTTTCCTAACCATAGACATGTGTTGTCATTTGATTAACGGGATCACATTATTAGGAGAATGATGTGATTGACATGACCCATTCCATTAGCTTAGCACCCGATCGTTTAGTATGTTGCTATTGCTTTCTTCATGACTTATACATGTTCCTATGACTATGAGATTATGCAACTCCCGTTTGTCGGAGGAACACTTTGTGTGCTACCAAACGTCACAACATAACTGGGTGATTATAAAGGAGCTCTACAGGTGTCTCCAAAGGTACATGTTGGGTAGGTGTATTTCGAGATTAGGATTTGTCACTCCGATTGTCGGAGAGGTATCTCTGGGCCCTCTCGGTAATGCACATCACATAAGCCTTGCAAGCATTTCAAATAATGAGTTAGTTGCGAGATGATGTATTACGAAATGAGTAAAGAGACTTGCCGGTAACGAGATTGAACTAGGTATTGAGATACCGACGATCCAATCTCGGGGAAGTAAAATACCGATGACAAAGGGAACAACGTATGTTGTTATGCGGTCTGACCAATAAAGATCTTCGTAGAATATGTAGGAGCCAATATGAGCATCTAGGTTCCGCTATTGGTTATTGACCGGAGACGTGTCTCGGTCATGTCTACATTGTTCTCGAACCCGTAGGGTCCACACGCTTAAGGTTTCGATGACAGTTATATTATGAGTTTATGAGTTTTGATGTACCGAAGTTAGTTCGGAGTCCCGGATGTGATCACAGACATAACGAGGAGTCTCGAAATGGTCGAGACATAAAGATTGATATATTAGACGGCTATATTCGGACACCGGAAGTGTTCCGGGTGATTTCGGAGAAAAACGGAGAGCCGGAGGGTTACCGGAACCCTACCGGGAGAGGTAATGGGCCATATGGGCCTTAGTGGAGAGAGAGAGGGGCAGCCAGGGTGGGCCGCGCGCCTCCTCCCCCCCTGGTCCGAATTGGACTAGGAGAGGGGGGGCGGCGCCCCCCTTTCCTTCTCCCTCCCCACTTCCTTCCCCCTTCTAGTAGGAGTCCTACTCCTACTAGGAGGAGGACTCCTCCTGGCGCGCCAATAGGGGCCGGCCGGCCTCCTCCCCTTGCTCCTGTATATACGGGGCCAGGGCGCACCCCTAGACACACAAGTTGATCCACGTGATCATATTCTTAGCCATGTGCGGTGCCCCCTTCCACCATAATCCTCGATAATATTGTAGCGGTGCTTAGGCGAAGCCCTGCGATGGTAGTACATCAAGATCGTCACCACGCCATCGTGCTGACGGAACTCTACCCCGACACTTTGCTGGATCGGAGTCCGGGGATCGTCATCAAGCTGAACGTGTGCTAAAACTCGGAGGTGTTGTAGTTTCGGTGCTTGATCGGTCGGGCCGTGAAGACGTACGACTACATCAACCACGTTGTGCTAACGCTTTCGCTGTCGGTCTACAAGGGTACGTAGATCACACTCTCCCCTCTCGTTGATGTGCATCACCATGATCTTGCGTGTGCGTAGGAAAATTTTGAAATTACTATGTTCCCCGACAGTGGCATCCGAGCCTAGGTTTTATGTGTTGATGTTATATGCACGAGTAGAACACAAGTGAGTTGTGGGCGATATAAGTCATACTGCTTACCAGCATGTCATACTTTGGTTCGGCGGTATTGTTGGACGAAGCGGCCCGGACCGACATTACGCGTACGCTTACGCGAGACCGGTTCTCCCGACGTGCTTTGCACAAAGGTGGCTAGCGGGTGACAGTTTCTCCAACTTTAGTTGAACCGAGTGTGGCTACGCCCGGTCCTTGCGAAGGTTAAAATAGCACCAACTTGACAAACTATCGTTGTAGTTTTGATGCGTAGGTAAGATTGGTTCTTGCTTAAGCCCATAGCAGCCACGTAAAACTTGCAACAACAAAGTAGAGGACGTCTAACTTGTTTTTGCAGGGCATGTTGTGATGTGATATGGTCAAGACATGATGCTAAATTTATTGTATCAGATGATCATGTTTTGTAACCAAGTTATCGGCAACTGGCAGGAGCCATATGGTTGTCGCTTTATTGTATGCAATGCAATTGCGCTGTAATGCTTTACTTTATCACTAAGCAGTAGCGATAGTCATGGAAGCATAAGATTGGCGAGACGACAATGATGCTACGATGGTGATCAAGGTGTCGCGCCGGTGACGATGGTGATCACGACGGTGCTTCGAAGATGGAGATCACAAGCACAAGATGATGATGGCCATATCATATCACTTATATTGATTGCATGTGATGTTTATCTTTTATGCATCTTATCTTGCTTTGATTGACGGTAGCATTTTAAGATGATCTCTCACTAATTATCAAGAAGTGTTCTCCCTGAGTATGCACCGTTGGAAAGTTCTTCGTGCTGAGACACCACATGATGATCGGGTGTGATAGGCTCTACGTTCAAATACAATGGGTGCAAAACAGTTGCACACGCAGAATACTCAGGTTATACTTGACGAGCCAAGCATATACAGATATGGCCTCGGAACACGGAGACCGAAAGGTCGAGCGTGAATCATATAGTAGATATGATCAACATAGCGATGTTCACCAATGAAACTACTCCATCTCACGTGATGATCGGACATGGTTTAGTTGATTTGGATCACGTAATCACTTAGAGGATTAGAGGGATGTCTATCTAAGTGGGATTTCTTTAGTAATATGATTAACTGAACCTAAATTTATCATGAACTTAGTACCTGATAGTATCTTGCTTGTTTATGTTTGATTGTAGATAGATGGCCCGTGTTGTTGTACCGTTGAATTTTAATGTGTTCCTTGAGAAAGCAAAGTTGAAAGATGATGGTAGCAATTACACGGACTGGGTCCGTAACTTGAGGATTATCCTCATTGCTGCACAAAAGAATTACATCCTGGAAGCACCGCTAGGTGCCAGGCCTGCTGCTGGAGCAACACCAGATGTTATGAACGTCTGGCAGAGCAAAGCTGATGACTACTAGATAGTTCAGTGTGCCATGCTTTACGGCTTAGAATCGGGACTTCAACGATGTTTTGAATGTCATGGAGCATATGAGATGTTCCAGGAGTTGAAGTTAATATTTCAAGCAAATGCCCGTATTGAGAGATATGAAGTCTCCAATAAGTTCTAGAGCTGCAAGATGGAGGAGAACAATTCTGTCAGTGAGCATATACTCAAAATGTCTGGGTATAATAATCACTTGATTCAATTGGGAGTTAATCTTCCAGATGATTGCGTCATTGACAGAATTCTCCAATCACTGCCACCAAGCTACAAGAGCTTCGTGATGAACTACAATATGTAAGGGATGAATAAGACTATTCCCGAGCTCTTCGCAATGCTGAAAGCTGCGGAGGTAGAAATCAAGAAGGAGCATCAAGTGTTGATGGTCAATAAGACCACTAGTTTCAAGAAAAAGGGCAAAGGGAAGAAGAAGGGGAACTTCAAAAAGAACAGCAAGCAAGTTGCTACTCAAGAGAAGAAACCCAAACTTGGACCTAAGCCTGAAACTGAGTGCTTCTACTGCAAGCAGAATGGTCACTGGAAGTGAAACTGCCCCAAGTATTTGGCAGATAAGAAGGATGGCAAGGTGAACAAAGGTATATTTGATATACATGTTATTGATGTGTACCTTACTAATGCTCGCAGTAGCACCTGGGTATTTGATACTGGTTCTGTTGCTAACATTTGCAACTCGAAACAGGGACTACAGATTAAGCGAAGATTGGCTAAGGACGAGGTGACGATGCGCGTGGGAAATGGTTCCAAAGTCGATGTGATCGCGGTCGGCACGCTACCTCTACATCTACCTTCGGGATTAGTATTAGACCTAAATAATTGTTATTTGGTGCCAGCGTTAAGCATGAACATTATATCTGGATCTTGTTTGATGCGAGACGGTTATTCATTTATATCAGAGAATAATGGTTGTTCTATTTATATGAGTAATATCTTTTATGGTCATGCACCCTTAAAGAGTGGTCTATTCTTATTAAATCTCGATAGTAGTGACACACATATTCATAATGTTGAAACCAAAAGATGTAGAGTTGATAATGATAGTGCAACTTATTTGTGGCACTGCCGTTTGGGTCATATTGGTGTAAAGCGCATGAAGAAACTCCATACTGATGGGCTTTTGGAACCACTTGATTATGAATCACTTGGTACTTGCGAACCGTGCCTTATGGGTAAGATGACAAAAACACCGTTCTCCGGTACTATGGAGAGAGCAACAGATTTGTTGGCAATCATACATACAGATGTATGTGATCCGATGAATGTTGAGGCTCGTGGCGGATATCGTTATTTTCTCACCTTCACAGATGACTTAAGCAGATATGGGTATATCTACTTAATGAAACATAAGTCTGAAACATTTGAAAAATTCAAAGAATTTCAGAGTGAAGCTGAAAATCATCGTAACAAGAAAATAAAATTCCTGCGATCTGATCGTGGAGGAGAATATTTGAGTTACGAGTTTGGTGTACATCTGAAATAATGCGGAATAGTTTCGCAACTCACGCCACCCGGAACACCATAGCGTAATGGTGTGTCCGAACGTCGTAATCATACTTTACTAGATATGGTGCAATCTATGATGTCTCTTACTAATTTACCGCTATCGTTTTGGGGTTATGCTCTAGAGACGGCCGCATTCACGTTAAATAGGGCACCATCAAAATCCGTTGAGACGACGCCTTATGAACTATGGTTTGGCAAGAAACCAAAGTTGTCGTTTCTGAAAGTTTGGGGTTGTGATGCTTATGTGAGAAAGCTTCAACCTGATAAGCTCGAACCCAAATCGGAGAAATGTGTCTTCATAGGATATCCAAAGGAGACTATTGGATACACCTTCTATCACAGATCCGAAGGCAAAACTTTTGTTGCTAAATTCGGAAACTTTCTAGAGAAGGAGTTTCTCTCGAAAGAAGTGAGTGGGAGGAAAGTAGAACTTGATGAGGTAACTGTACCTGCTCCATTATTGGAAAGTAGTACAAAACAGAAACCAGTTTCTGTGACACCTACACCAATTAGTGAGGAAGCTAATGATGATGATCATGAAGCTTCAGAACAAGATACTACTGAACCTCGTAGATCAACCAGAGTAAGATCCACACCAGAGTGGTACGGTAATCCTATTATGGAAGTCATGCTACTAGATCATGATGAACCTACGAACTATGGAGAAGCGATGGTGAGCCCAGATTCCGCAAAATGGCTTGAAGCCATGAAATCTGAGATGGGATCCATTTATGAGAACAAAGTATGGACTTTGGTTGACTTGCCCAATGATCGGCAACCAATTGAGAATAAATGGATCTTTAAGAAGAAGACTGACGCTGACGGTAATGTTACTGTCTACAAAGCTCGACTTGTCGCAAAAGGTTTTCGACAAGTTCAAGGGATTGACTACGATGAGACCTTCTCACCCGTAGTGATGCTTAAGTCTGTTCGAATCATGTTAGCAATTGCCGCATTTTATGATTATGAAATTTGGCAGATGGATGTCAAAACTGCATTCCTGAATGGATTTCTGCAAGAAGAGTTGTATATGATGCAACCGGAAGGTTTTGTCAATCCAAAGGGAGATAACAAAGTGTTCAAGCTCCAGCGATCCATTTGTGGACTGGTGCAAGCCTCTCGGAGTTGGAATAAACGCTTAGATAGTGTGATCAAAGCATTTGGTTTTGTACAGACTTTTGGAGAAGCCTGTATTTACAAGAAAGGGAGTGGGAGCTCTGTAGCATTTCTGATATTATATGTAGATGACATATTACTAATCGGAAATGATATAGAATTTCTGGATAGCATAAAGGGATACTTGAATAAGAGTTTTTCAATGAAAGACCTCGGTGAAGCTGCTTACATATTGGGCATTAAGATCTATAAGGACAGATCAAGACGCTTAATTGGACTTTCAGAAAGCACATACCTTGACAAAGTTTTGAAAAAGTTCAAAATGGATCAAGCAAAGAAAGGATTCTTGCCTGTGTTACAAGGTGTGAAATTGAGTAAGACTCAATGCCCGACCAATGCAGAAGATAGAGAGAAAATGAAAGATGTTCCCTATGCTTCAGCCATAGGATCTATCATGTATGCAATGCTGTGTACCAGACCTAATGTGTGTCTTGCTATAAGTCTAGCAGGCAGGTACCAAAGTAATCCAGGAGTGGGTCACTGGACAGCGGTCAAGAACATCCTGAAATGCCTGAAAAGGACTAAGGATATGTTTCTCATATATGGAGGTGACAAAGAGCTCATCGTAAATGGTTACGTTGATGCAAGCTTTGACACTGATCCGGACGATTCTAAATCGCAAACCGGATACGTGTTTACATTAAACGGTGGAGCTATCAGTTGGTGCAGTTCTAAACAAAGCGTTGTGGCGGGATCTACATGTGAAGCGGAGTACATAGCTACTTTGGAAGAAGCAAACGAAGGAGTCTGGATGAAGGAGTTCATATCCGATCTAGGAGTCATACCTAGTGCATCGGGTCCAATGAAAATCTTTTGTGACAATACTGGTGCAATTGCCTTGGCAAAGGAATCCAGATTTCACAAGAGAACCAAGCACATCAAGAGACGCTTCAATTCCATCCGGGATCTAGTCCATGTGGGAGACATAGAGATTTGCAAGATACATACGGATCTGAATGTCGCAGACCCGTTGACTAAGCCTCTTCCACGAGCAAAACATGATCAGCACCAAAGCTCCATGGGTGTTAGAATCATTACTGTGTAATCTAGATTATTGACTCTAGTGCAAGTGGGAGACTGAAGGAAATATGCCCTAGAGGCAATAATAATGTTATTATTTTATTTCCTTATATCATGATAAATGTCTATTATTCATGCTAGAATTGTATTATCTCGAAACGTAATACTTGTGTGAATACATAGACAAACCAAACATCACTAGTATGCCTCTACTTGACTAGCTCATTAATCAAAGATGGTTATGTTTCCTAACCATAGACATGTGTTGTCATTTGATTAATGGGATCACATTATTAGGAGAATGATGTGATTGACATGACCCATTCCATTAGCTTAGCACCCGATCGTTTAGTATGTTGCTATTGCTTTCTTCATGACTTATACATGTTCCTATGACTATGAGATTATGCAACTCCCATTTGCCGGAGGAACACTTTGTGTGCTACCAAACGTCACAACGTAACTGGGTGATTATAAAGGAGCTCTACAGGTGTCTCCAAAGGTACATGTTGGGTTGGCGTATTTCGAGATTAGGATTTGTAACTCCGATTGTCGGAGATGTATCTCTGGGCCCTCTCGGTAATGCACATCACATAAGCCTTGCAAGCATTTCAACTAATGAGTTAGTTGCGAGATGATGTATTACGAAACGAGTAAAGAGACTTGCCGGTAACAAGATTGAACTAGGTATTGAGATGATCGAATCTCGGGCAAGTAAAATACTGATGACAAAGGGAACAACGTATGTTGTTATGCAGTCTGACCGATAAAGATCTTCATAGAATATGTAGGAGCCAATATGAGCATCCAGGTTCCGCTATTGGTTATTGACCGGAGACGTGTCTCGGTCATGTCTACATTGTTCTCGAACCCGTAGGGTCCGCACGCTTAAGGTTTCGATGACAGTTATATTATGAGTTTATGAGTTTTGATGTACCGAAGTTAGTTCGGAGTCCCGGATGTGATCACGGACATAACGAGGAGTCTCGAAATGGTCGAGACATAAAGATTGATATATTAGACGGCTATATTCGGACACCGGAAGTGTTCCGGGTGATTTCGGAGAAAGCCGGAGAGCCGGAGGGTTACCGGAACCCTACCGGGAGAAGTAATGGGCCATATGGGCCTTAGTGGAGAGAGAGAGGGGCAGCCAGGGTGGGCCGCGCGCCTCCTCCCCCCTGGTCCAAATTGGACTAGGAGAGGGGGGGGGGGCGGCGCCCCCCTTTCCTTCTCCCTCCCCACTTCCTTCCCCCTCCTAGTAGGAGTCCTACTCCTACTAGGAGGAGGACTCCTCCTGGCGCGCCAATAGGGGCCGGCCGGCCTCCTCCCCTTGCACCTTTATATACGGGGGCAGGGGGCAGCCCTAGACACACAAGTTGATCCAGGTGATCACCATAATCCTCGATAATATTGTAGCGATGCTTAGGCGAAGCCCTGCGACGGTAGTACATCAAGATCGTCTCCACGCCGTCGTGCTGATGGAACTCTACCCCGACACTTTGCTGGATCGGAGTCCGGGGATCGTCATCGAGCTGAACGTGTGCTAAAACTCGGAGGTGCCGTAGTTTCGGTGCTTGATCGGTCGGGCCGTGAAGACGTACGACTACATCAACCGCGTTGTGCTAACGCTTCCGCTGTCGGTCTACAAGGGTACGTAGATCACACTCTCCCCTCTCGTTGCTATGCATCACCATGATCTTGCGTGTGCGTAGGAAAATTTTGAAATTACTACGTTCCCCAACAAGACATACTCTAATTAGACTCCTGAGTTATCATTTGATACTCTATTCGGCTTTTCTTCGCGAACGCCGAACAAAGGATCAGAGGCTACTATCTATGCGGTAATATTTTTATATTTTGAATGCTTACCTCAAAGCCAGTTAGGAGGCTGGCGCAAGCATCGGTCAGTCCATTTTTGGCGGACTGAACCTTCTTGACCACCGCACTCATGATAGTGCGGTGCTCTTCATCGATGGAAGCACTGTGAAGCGCTTCCGGCAAGTTGTCTGGTGCCTCTGGTTGGACAGAGGACACCGGCACGGATGGTTGGCCCCCCTTAATGGGGGACCGCCTGCCAGAGTGCGGAACCATCGAAGGTTCCGGCGCAGTGTCCGGCTGGGGCCCGAACTCGAAGCCCGTAGGAGCCTCGCTCCCTTGGTACCCAGGGTCCGGGAGGTCGCCGTGAGGCGCCTCCAGGATCACCTCCCCTTGGGTCGGTGCCTTTTGAGACACCACCTCAGCGTTGTCCGCAGGGCGAGGGGTGGAAGCCGTCGGAGGAGAACCGCTGTTCATATCCGATGAGCCTAAAGAGCCGCTCGACGAGGGTACGTCGAGATGAGCTCGGGCCGGATTGCATAATCATGTTCGGCATGAGCAAAAGCAGTACAATAAAACATACCATGAAGTACTATGGTGTCCGGACACTTACGACTTCGCCAGGGGCTTGTCCCTGGGTAGCCACTCGTCGCCGCTATCGACGGCCGTCGTGGCACAGTCCGGAGGAAGGGTCTTTCCCTTCTTGGACCCTTCGGCCTCCCCGGATGGCTTGGCCTTCCTTTTCTTGTCTCTCCCGGCTGGGGGGGACTTTTCTCCTCCTCCTTGTTTCCATGGGAGGGGTGCGCGTCGGACTCATCGGATGATGAGTCCGATAGAACCTTGTTGGAAATATTCCCTAGAGGCAATAATAAAATGGTTATTATTATATTTCTTTGTTCATGATAATTGTCTACTGTTCATGCTATAATTGTGTTATCCGGAAATCGTAATACATGTGTGAATACATAGACCACAACACGTCCCTAGTGAGCCTCTAGTTGACTAGCTCGTTGATCAAAGGATAGTCATGGTTTCCTGACTATGGACATTAGATGTCATTGATAACGGGATCACATCATTAGGAGAATGATGTGATGGACAAGACCCAATCCTAAGCTTAGCTCAAAGATCGTGTAGTTTGTTTGTTGTAGCTTTTCTGAATGTCAAGTATCATTTCCTTAGACCATGAGACTGTGCAACTCCCGGATACCGTAGGAGTGCCTTGGGTGGGCCAAACGTCACAACGTAACTGGGTGACTATAAAGGTACATTATAGGTATCTCAGAAAGTGTCTGTTGGGTTGGCACGAATCGAGACTGGGATTTGTCACTCTCTATGACGGAGAGGTATCTTTGCGCCCACTCAGTAATGCATCATCATAATGAGCTCAATGTGATCAAGTGGTTGATCACGGGATCATGCATTATGGTACGAGTAAAGTGACTTGCCGGTAACGAGACTGAACAAGGTATTGGGATACCGATGATCGAGTCTCGGACAAGTAACGTACCGATTGACAAAGGGAATTGTATACGGATTGATTGAATCCTCGACATCGTGGTTCATCCGATGAGATCATCGTGGAGCATGTGGGAGCCAACATGGGTATCCAGATCCCGCTGTTGGTTATTGACCTGAGAGTCATCTCGGTCATGTCTGCATGTCTCCCGAACCCGTAGGGTCTACACACTTAAGGTTCGGTGACGCTAGGGTTGTTAGGAAGACTTGTATGTGATTACCGAATGTTGTTCGGAGTCCCGGATGAGATCACGGACGTCACGAGGAGTTCCAGAATGGTCCGGAGGTAAAGATTTATATATGGGAAGTTGTCATATGGTCGCTGGAAAGTTTCGGGGGCATATCGGTACTGTACCGGGGCCACCGGAGGGGTTCCGGGGGTCCACCGGGAGGGTCCACCTCTTCCGGAGGGCCTTATGGGCTGTATGGAGAAGGGAACCAGCCCAAGTGGGCTGGGGCGCCACACCCCCCTAGGGCCCATGCGCCTAGGGTTGGGGGAAACCCTAAGGGGGGGCGCCCCCTTGCTTGGGGGGCAAGCCCCCCTCCCCTTGGCCGCCGCCCCCCTCTAGATCTCATCTAGAGGGGGCCGGCCCCCTTCCCCTTTCCCCTATAAATAGAGGGGCGAGGGGAGGGCTGCACACAACATCCAAGGGGCAGCCCCTCCCCTCCCCAACACCTCTCCTCCTCCATAAGAGCTTGGCGAAGCCCTGCCGAAGTACAGCAGCTTCATCACCACCACGTCATCGTGCTGCTGTTGGAGCCCTCTTCCTCAACCTCTCCCTCCTCCTTGCTGGATCAAGGCACGGGAGACGTCCTCGCTCCGTACGTGTGTTGAACGCGGAGGTGTCGTCCGTTCGGCACTAGGATCTTCGGTGATTTGGATCATGTCGAGTACGACTCCATCAACCCCGTTCTCTTGAACGCTTCCGCTCGTGATCTACAAGGGTATGTAGATGCACTCCTCTCTCCCTCGTTGCTAGATGACTCCATAGATTGATCTTGGTGATGCGTAGAAAATTTTAAAATTCTGCTACGTTCCCTAACAAACCTTGCGCCGGAGACCCTGTCGGGTCCCCGCGACCTTCTTCTTGGCCTTCTTTTCCGGCACCTCGTAAGTTGCCGGAGTCAGCATCTTCGTTAGAAGAGCGTTTGCAGGATCTTCGGGCAGGGGGCCGGGCAATCAAGCTGCTCCGCTGTCTTTATCCAGTCCTGTTAATGACATGAAAGCTTAGATCGAGCACATAACTAAACCAGGGCACATAAATACCCTGAGAGATATAAAAGCCTACCGGATGGGCACGGTGCTTTGCGCTGAGTCCGCGGTCCTCGGTGAGGGAGGGAGGCATCTCGGTGCCCTTGAACAGCACCCACCAGACGTCCTTGTGCGTCGTGTCATAGAGCTCTCGCGGCATCTGGTGCTGGGCCGAGTCGAACTCCCACAAAACAAATGCCCGTCATTGGCACGAAAGGATCCGGCGGAAGAGCATAACCTAGACCATGTTGACGAGCTTGATTTTCTTGTTCGTCATGTTCTGGATGCAGGTCTGGAGTCCGGTCAGCTCTACCGAAGAACCCCAGGACAGACCCTTCTTTTTCCGGAAGGTGAGCCGCGTGGGGATTCCAGATCGAAATTTGGGGGCCACCACCCAGTTGGAGTCACGCGGCTCGGTGTTGTAGAACCACCCCGATTGCCACCCCTTTATGGTATCCATGTAGGTACCCTCGAGCCAGGTGACATTAGGCATCTTGCCAACCATGGCGCCTCCGCATTCTGCTTGCTGTCCACCCACCACCTTCGGTTTGACATTGAAGGTTTTCAGCCATAGGCCGAAGTGGGGCCTGATGCGGAGGAAGGCCTCGCACGCGACGATAAATGCCGAGATGTTGAGGATGAAGTTGGGGGCCAGATCATGAAAATCCATCCCGTAGTAGAACATGAGCCTGTGGACAAACGGGTGGAGAGGAAATCCCAGTCCGCGGATGAAATGGGTAAGAAAAACTACCCTCTCATGGGGTTTGGGCGTTGGGACGATCTGCCCCGCATTCGGCAGCCGGTGCACGATATTTGCAGCTAGGTATCCGGCTTCCTGTAACTTTTGATATTCTCCTCCGTGACGGAGGAGACCATCCACTTGCCTCCTGCTCCGGACATGATTGGAGTGGTTCGAGAAGAAGAACGTGAGCTTGGGCGCTAGAGCTCGGGTGTGCGAGAATGGGTAAGCGAGGAGGAAGAAGGCATGGGTGAAAAAAGTAAATCTTTGTCCCTTTATAAGGGCGGAGGAGGCGATGAGTCTCCCCACTTTCCTGGCAAAACCGCTTATTCCCCAGGCGCCGTAATTGATGGAGCGGTTGGGTTACCCACGTCCGTATTGATGAGAATCCTGTGATAAGGGGAACACGATCTCTGCTTTGACAAGACGTATCAAGAAAACCGCCTCGCGATATGTGCGGAGCTGGTTGAGAAAAGCGGTTCGAATAATAACTGGGCCATGAAGTGATGTCATACTATCAAAACGTGTCAGTAGATTAGATATGTGGAAGTATTATTCTCTCTACGGTGGTATGTGGAACTTATTTTGCAGGGTCGGACACTATCCTTGTATTCAAACTCTTCCATGGTGTATTCGGAGGAGGAACCCGCCTTGCAATGCCGAAGACAACACTGCGCGCCGGACTCATCGTCATTGAAGCCTGGTTCAGGGGCTACTGAGGGAGTCCTGGATTAGGGGGTCTCCGGACAGCTGGACTATATCCTTTGGTCGGACTGTTGGACTATGAAGATACAAGATTGAAGACTTCGTCCCGTGTCCGGATGGGACTCTACTTAGCGTGGAAGGCAAGCTAGGCAATACGGATATGTATATCTCCTCCTTTGTAACCGACCTTGTGTAACCCTAGCCCCCTCCGGTGTCTATATAAACCGGAGGGTTTTAGTCCGTAAGACAACATACAATCATACCATAGGCTAGCTTCTAGGGTTTAGCCTCTCTGATCTCATGGTAGATCAACTCTTGTAATACTCATATCATCAAGAACAATCAAGCAGGACGTAGGGTTTTACCTCCATCAAGAGGGCCCGAACCTGGGTAAACATCGTTTCCCCTGCCTCCTATTACCATCCGCCTTAGACGCATAGTTCGGAACCCCCTACCCAAGATCCACCGGTTTTGACACCGACAGGGACCGATCGCTCATTTCGGTGAGACCGAAACGTTACGACAAGAAAACAAAGAGTTTGCATTGCAAACTCGGTCGGACCGATCACTCATCTAGGTTAGACTGAAACATTACGAAGGGAAATAGGGAGTTTGCAATCCCATCTCATTGAGACCAAAATCCCTATCGGTGAGATCGAACTGATTAGGGTTTCTTGCTATGACTATGTCAAATGAACTCGTGGCGCCGGATAGATCAAATTGGTGGGGAAGAGTTTGACTTTTGGTTTGGGACATATGTGGATATAAGAAAGTGGTTGAGGGCTTTTTGAGCATATCACTAAGCATTTTGAGCAAGCAAGCCATTAAGCAATACCTCATCCCCTTTTAATAGTATTGGCTTTTCCTAAGGACTCAATGTGATCTTGGATCACTAAAATGAAAATGTAGAGTCTTGAGCTTTTGCCAATATGTGTCCTTAGCATTTTGAGAGGTCCACATTCCTAGTCCATGCCATGCCAATCATTGAACTTTCTGAAATGATCATCTTGAAAGAGCATTAGTTCAATGAGATATATGTTGTTAGGAATTACCAAAACCACCCAGGGATAGTTGCACTTTCAATCCCCCCCTTTTTGGTAATTTATGACAACATATAGATCAAAGTTTCGACAAATGATAATAAGATTGAAATACATCGTCGCTTTGAGAACTATGTGATAACCAAGAGCTCCCCCTAAATTTATGCATTATTTAAAATTTGCTTTTGAATGCAAACGCACAATCGATTAGGATCATGGATTACTCTTCTATGTCACATACATCTTGGTGGAGCACTAAAAAATGATTGAATATGAAATATGCACTCATCACCAAGGCAAAGAGAATGATCATACATAAGAGATAAATAATAGCATCATTCAAGCACAAGCATTAAAGTAACATGATCAAGCACTGATCAAACGAGTATCTCACACACAGATAAGGTATCATCCAAGCAAGCATACAAATAAGTATCAAACAAGTGGCAAATAAGGCAAAAAGAAGCAAAGCACTAGCTCTCTCGAAGCCTATCATCTATACACTTTCTCCCCCTTTAGCAACAAGTTACCAAAAGGCTCGAGAATGCATAGTGCTATGCGTCTCTCTAGGCTTGAGAGGACTTTGAGGACGAGTGCATCGGTTGAAGTTGTTAGAGCTGGTGGAGTGGCAACTGGAGGTGGCACTGATGTTGTGGCTGCAGGTGCTGATGTAGTTGCTCATTTGTCAGTCACTGGCACTATAGCATATCTCTGTCCTCTTGGCACTCTCTGAAAGGCACCTATGGTAGCATTTCCCTTTCCTCTCCCCGGCTTCTTCATGGAGTTGCTCAACTGTTGTCTGCATCTCTGTTACTTTCAAGTCAAGATCATAGAATTTAGTTTCAATGATCCTCTCTAGGCTCTCTTGGTTCTGAGTCGGGGTGGCCAATCCCTAGGGTTCTGCGATGTCTTGGTGTAAGTGCACAAGGGCCTGGGAGGCGCGTATTTGCCGCCTAGAGGTTGTGAAGTGGCACGGGGAGGGGCTGTTGTTTGAGGAGGTATAGTGGAGCGGCTTCGCAGTGATGGAGTAGGAAGGCGAGTGTGTTCACCGGATATACTGTCTCCATCCTTCTGAAGGCGCATGTGGGACATTAGGAGCTAGGTTGTGGCTAGGAACTGTGGTGGTTCTTGGCCTCGGATGACACATCTCTAGTCCATACCGGCATGCTGTTCGGCATGCCTCGATGATTCATGCTACGTCCGGTGGCTCGGCTTCTAGTCAACAGTTTGTGGTCTTACCAGCTAGTGCTAGTTGATGGTCGTTGGCGCCTCCGAAAGGTGGGGTTGGCTACTTCGGTGATGGGCTTCTTGGCCTGCGTGTTGGCTCAGTGGTGGTATTTGGTAGATATGTCGACTATGGTGTGGGTTGGGCATTGTGGAGCTTGGATGAAGACTATGTCTCAGCCTTTGGCCTCTGTGATCAGTGATGGTGACGGTTGAACCATAATAGAGCTCCTTGGAGGCATCGTCGCATTGCTATCAAACCCCTCTCGCTTGGTTCTAGCTCCGGGGGAAACCCTAGATGATTGTGATCGAAATATGGTGGTGACATGGCGTTATGACCCACAAGTATAGGGGATCTAACGTAGCTCTTTCGATAAGTAAGAGTGTCGAACCCAAAGAGGAGCAGAAGGAAATGACAAGCGGTTTTCAGTAAGGTATTCTCTGCAAGCACCGAAATTATCGGTAACAGATAGTTTTGTGATAACGTAATTCGTAATGGGTAACAAGTGACAAAAGTAAACGAGGTGCAGCAAGGTGGCCCAATCCTTTTTGTAGCAAAGGACAAGCCTGGACAAACTCTTATAAAAAGGAAAGTGCTCCCAAGGACACATGGGAATTATCGTCAAGCTAGTTTTCATCACGCTCATATGATTCGCGTTCGTTACTTTGATAATTTGATATGTGGGTGGACCGGTGCTTGGGTACTGCCCTTCCTTGGACAAGCATACCACTTATGATTAACCCCTCTTGCAAGCATTCGCAACTACAAAAGAAGTATTAAGGTAAACCTAACCATAGCATGAAACATATGGATCCAAATCAGCCCCTTACGAAGCAACTTATAAACTAGGGTTTAAGCTTCTGTCACTCTAGCAACCCATCATCTACTTATTACTTCCCAATGCCTTCCTCTAGGCCCAAACAATGGTGAAGTGTCATGTAGTCGACGTTCACATAACACCACTAGAGGAAAGACAACATACATCTCATCAAAATATCGAACGAATACCAAATTCACATGACTACTTATAGCAAGACTTCTCACATGTCCTCATGAACAAAAGTAACTACTCACAAAGCATAATCATGTTCATAATCAGAGGGGTATTAATATGCATAATGGATCTGAACATATGATCTTCCACCAAGTAAACCAACTCTCATCAACTACAAGGAGTAATCAACACTACTAGCAACCCACGGGTACCAATCTGAGGTTTTGAAACAAAGATTGGATACAAGAGATGAACTAGGGTTTGAGATGAGATCGTGCTGGCGAAGATGTTGATGGAGATTGACCCCCTCCCGATGAGAGGATCGATGGTGATGATTTCCCCCTCCCGGAGGGATGCTTCCCCGGCAGAACAGCTCTGCCGGAGCCCTAGATTGGTTCCGGCTCGTGGCGGTGGTGTTTCGTCCCGAAAGCTTGCTTATGATTTTTTCTAGGGCGAAAGACTTCATATAGCCAAAGATGGGCACCGGAGGCCTGCCAGGGGGGCCACGAGATAGGGGGCGCGCCCCCACCCTCGTGGATGGAGGGTGGCCCCTCTGGTGCTTTCTTCACCCAATATTTTTTATATATTCCAAAACTGACTTCTGTGGAGTTTCAGGACTTTTGGAATTGTGCAGAATAGGTCTCTAATATTTGCTCCTTTTCCGGCCCAGAATTCCAACTGCCGGCATTCTCCCTCTTCGTGTAAACCTTGTAAAATAAGAGAGAATAGGCATAAGTATTGTGACATATTGTGTAATAACAGCCCATAATGCAATAAATATCGATATAAAAGCATGATGCAAAATGGACGTATCAAATCCCCCAAGCTTAGACCTCACTTGTCCTCAAGTGGAAGCATGATGTCCACGTGTTTAGGGATAGAGGTGTCGATAAAATAAAATACGGACATGAGGGCATCATGATCATTTCTAGAACAGCAACATATATATATTGTCATATGATTTCTTATGCTAAAGTAACAATCTTATTCACGATGTAAAGTACGAATCAGAAACTTCATTGAAAACTAACAAACTATAATCTCAGTCATTGAAGCAATTGCAATTTATCATAACATCGGAAAGATTCAATATAAGAGCTTTTCAGGAAGTCCACATACTCAACTATCATTTAGTCTTTCACAATTGCTAACACTCACGCAATACTTATGGGTATGAAGTTTTAATCGGATACAGAGGAACATAGGGGCTTATAGTTTTGCCTCCCAACCTTTTATCTCAAGGGTAATGTCAACAATAATAGTTTATGCAAACCCACATCCAATTAGCTATATATATCAGGATCTTTCCAACACACAGTGCTTGACAAAGGATAAAATGTAAAAAGGAAGGCTGAACATCACCATGACTCTTGTATAAAGTATAGGACAAAAATAAAAGATAGGCCCTTCGCAGAGGGAAGCAGAGGTTGTCATGCGCTTTTATGGTTGTATGCACGAAATCTTAATGCAAAAGAGCGTCACTTTATATTTCCACTTGTGATATGGACCTTTATTATGCAGTCTGTCGCTTTTATTTCTTCCACATCACAAGATCGTATAAAGCTATTTTCTCCACACTAATAAATCATACATATTTAGAGAGTAATTCTTATTGCTTGCAACAATGACAACTTACTTGAAAGATCTTACTCGATCCATATGTAGATATGGTGGACTCTCATGGCAAAACTGGGTTTAAGGATATTTGGAAGCACAAGTAGTATCTCTACTTGGTGCAAAGAATTTGGCTAGCATGAGGGGGAAAGGCAAGCTCAACATGTTGGATGATCCATGACAATATAATTTATCTCAGATGTAAGAAAACATAACCCATTATGTTGTCCCCCTTGTCCAACATCAACCTTTTAGCATGTCATATTTTAATGAGTTCTCACAATCATAAAAGATGTCCAAGATAGTATATTTATATGTGAAAACCTCTCTTTCCTTATTACTTCCTATTAATTGCAATGATGACCAAAACTATGTTTTTCAACTCTCAACAACTTTTATTCATCATACTCTTTATATGTGAAGTCATTACTCTCCATATGATCAATAAGATCTCTTTATTTCTTTTTATTCTTTCTCTTTTTTTCTCAAGATCATAGCAAGATAACCAAGCCCTTGACTCAACTAATCTTTATTATATATAGCTCACGGACTCGATTACATAGAAGGATCATAAAGCAAAACTCAAAACTAAATCATATTAAAACTTTATTCTACTAGATCAAGATATTACCAAAAGGATCGAACTAAGAAAAACGGTAAAGATAAAAGTGTGATGGTGATACGATACCGGGGCACTCCCCCAAGCTTGGCAGTTGCCAAGGGGAGTGCCCATACCCAATACTCAATTCTCCTTTGGTGGTAGTGATGATGGAGTTGTTGATGATGTAGGCTTGTCGTCCAACATTGAGCGTAGGAGGTGCTCCAACTTATGAATAATGCCCTTGAGTGCGGTGATATGCTCTTGCAACAGAATATTTTCATGAGTTAGATACTTGTTTTGCACCTGAACTATTTCCATCATCTTGAAAGCTTCAATTTTAGTAGGGGTAAGAAGATTGTAATGAGGTTGAAGGATGTCTTCTTCTTCTTCTGCCGGAGCTTGATCCTCCGTGGTCTTCTTGATCCCATCATCCTTGTTGATCTCCCCGGATTCTTCTCTCTTCTGCTATATCTTCATTAGCCAAGCATCATTGCCCTCAATGTTGGAGGAATGGTACGACATGATGCCTAGCCTTGACAACTCTGGCAGAAAACAGCTCGAAACAAAAACAAAGGATAATTGCATGGTACGGTGGTCAAAACCTTCAGGATATTATATAATGAATTTTTACCGACCAAAAGAAGTATCATGCAAGAAAATGGAGTCCGGATGGCACACGAGGTGCCCACGAGGCAGGGGCGCGCCCTCCACCCTTGTGGACACCTCGTGTCCTTTCCGGACTGCTTCTTATTTTTCCTATTTTCTTAAATATTCCAAAACGGAGAAAAATTGCTATTAGAACTGTTTTGGAGTCAGTTTACTTACCGTACCACATATCTCTTCCTTTTCGGAGGCTGAAACGTTCTGGAAGGTGTCCCTTATATACTCCTCCGGGGTTACGGTTTCAATAACATTAGTTTCAACATTTATAGGATTACCTGAGATATAATGTTTGATTCTTTAACCGTTCACCACCCTTGGATGTGTGCCTTCGAAGTTGTTGATTTTTATGGCACCGAAATGATAGACCTCCTCGATAACATAAGGACCTTCCCATTTAGAGAGGAGTTTTCCTGCAAAAAATCTTAAACGAGAGTTGTATAACAATACATAATCACCTACATTAAACTCACATTTTTGTATCCTTTTGTCATGCCATCTTTTAAATTTTTTCTTAAATAGTTTGGCATTCTCATAGGACTGGGTTCTCCACTCATCAAGTGAGCTAATGTCAAATAGTCTCTTCTCACCGGCAAGTTTGCAGTCATAGTTGAGCTCTTTAATGGCCCAATACGCCTTATGTTCTAGTTCGAGAGGTAAGTCACATGCTTTACCATAAACCATCTTATACGGAGACATACCCATAGGATTTTTATATGCAGTTCTATAGGCCCATAATGCATCATCAAGTTTCTTGGACCAATTTTTTCTAGATCTATTAACAGTCTTTTGCAAAATTAATTTAAGTTTGCTATTACTCAGTTCTACTTGACCACTAGATTGTGGGTGATATGGGGATGCAATTCTATGATTAACATCATACTTAGCAATCATTTTACGAAAGGCACCATGAATAAAGTGTGAACCACCATCAGTCATTAAGTATCTAGGGACTCCAAACCTCGGAAAAATAACTTCTTTAAGCATCTTAATAGAGGTGTTATGATCAGCACTACTAGTTGAAATAGCTTCTACCCACTTAGTAATGTAATCAACAGCAACTAAAATATGTGTATACCCATTAGAGGAAGGAAATGGTCCCATATAATCAAAGCCCCAAACATTAAATGGTTCAATAACAAGTGTATAATTCATAAGCATTTCTTGACGTCTACTAATATTACCAATTCTTTGACATTCATCACAAGACAAGACAAACTTACGGGCATCCTTGAAGAGAGTAGGCCAATAAAAATCGGATTGCAATACCTTATGTGCAGTTCTATCTCCAGCATGGTGTCCTCCATAAGCCTCGGAGTGGCACTTGCGTATGATATGTTCCTGTTCATGCTCAGGTACACAACGTCTAATAACACCATATGCTCCTTCTTTATAAAGGTGTGGGTCATCCCAGAAGTAATGTCTTAAATCATAGAAAAACTTTTTCTTTTGCTGGTATGTGAAACTAGGTGGTATAAATTTAGCAACAATGTAATTAGCATAATCAGCATATGAGAAGCATTTATGACAGCTAATTGTTCATCAGGAAAGCTATCATCTATAGGTAGTGGTTCATCAAGGACATTCTCTAACCTAGACAAGTTGTCTGCAATGGGGTTCTCAGCTCCTTTTCTATCAATAATATGCAAATCAAATTCTTGTAGTAGGAGAACCATCTAATAAGTCTAGGTTTAGCATCTTTCTTTTCCATAAGGTATTTAATAGCAACATGATCAGTGTAAACTGTTACTTTAGAATCAACAATATAAGGTCTGAACTTATCACAACCAAATACAACTGCTAAAAATTCCTTTTCGGTAGTGGCATAATTTCTCTGGGCATTGTCTAGAGTTTTACTAGCATATTGGATAACATTTAATTTCTTATCAACTCTTTGTCCTAGCACAGCACCTACAACATAATCACTAGCACCACACATAATCTCAAGGGTAAATTCCAATCAGGTGGCTGAACAATGGGAGTAGAAATCAAAGCTTTCTTAAGTATTTCAAATGCTTCTACACAAACATCATCAAAGACAAAAGGAACATCTTTTTGTAAGAGATTAGTCAGGGGCCTAGAAATTTTTGAGAAGTCTTTAATGAACCTCCTTTAAAAACTGGCATGACCAATGAAACTTCTTATACCTTTAATGTCCTTTGGACACGGCATCTTTTCAATAGCATCAACTTTAGCTTTATCAACTTCAATACCTCTTTAAGAAATTTTATGCCCCAAGACAATACCTCCATTAACCATAAAGTGGCACTTCTCCCAATTCAAGACAAGATTAGTTTCTTCATATCTCTGCAAAACTCAATCAAGGTTGCTTAAGCAAACATCAAAAGAAGTTCCATACACAGAGAAATCGTCCATGAAAACCTCAACAATCTTTTCACAAAAGTCAGAGAATATAGCAGTCATACATCTTTGAAAGGTAGTAGGTGCATTACATAAACCAAAAGGCATGCGTCTATAAGCAAAGGTACCAAAAGGGCAAGTGAAAGTGGTCTTTTCTTGATCCTCTTTTGACACAGGTATTTGAGAGAAACCAGAATAACCATCTAGAGAGCAAAAATGTGTATGTTTGGATAATCTTTCTAGCATTTGATCAATGAAAGGTAGAGGGTAATGATCCTTTTTAGTAGCTTTATTTAATTTGCGGAAGTCAGTTACCATTCTATAACATGTAACAATTCTTTGTGCGATCAATTCATCTTTATCATTAGGAACAACAGTAATGCCTCACTTCTTAGGGACACAATGGACAGGACTTACCCACTGACTATCAGCAACGGGATAAATTATACCTGCCTCCAGAAGCTTTAGTATTTCTTTTCTTACCACTTCTTTCATCTTAGGATTTAACCGTCGTTGGTGATCAACAACCGGTTTAGCATCTTTTTCCAATTTTATTTTGTGCTGGCATAGAGTGGTACTAATGCCCTTAAGATCATCAAGAGTATATCCAATAGCAGCACGGGTCTTCTTTAGAGTTTCCAATAATTTCTCTTCTTCCTGCTCTGAAAGGTTAGCACTAATAATAACATGATATATCTTCTTTTCATTAAGATAAGCATATTTAAGAGTATCATGTAATGGTTTAAGCTCAAACACGGGATCACCCTTTGGTGGAGGAGGATCCCCTAGAATTTCAATAGGCAGGTTGTGTTTCAAAATAGGTCCCTGTTTAAAGAATACTTCATCTATTTCCCTTCTTTCATTCATAAACATATCATTTTCATGGTCTACCAAATATTGTTATAAAGGATCATTAGGAGGCACGGCAATAGAAGCAAGACCAATAATTTCATCTTTACTAGGCAATTATTTATCATGGGGTTGTCTATGAAATTTAGCAAAATTAAAATCATGAGACATATCCCCTAAACCAACAGAAACAATATCCTTTTTGCAGTCTATCTTAGCATTAACAGTATTCAAGAAGGGTCTACCAAATATAATGGGACAAAAGTCATCTTGTGGGGAACCAAGAACAAGAAAATCAGCAGGATATTTAACTTTGCCACACTAGACTTCAACATCTCTAACCATTCCAATCGGTGAAATAGTATCTCTATTGGCAAGCTTAATTGTAACATCAATACCTTCTAACTCAGCAGGTGCAATATCATGCATAATTTCTTCGTATGAAGAATGAGGTATGGCACTCGCACTAGCACCCATATCACATAAGCCATGATAGCAATGATATCCTATTTTAACAGAAATAACAGGCATGCCTACAACAGGTCTATATTTATTTTTAGTATCGGGTCTAGCAATTCTAGCAGCCTCATCACAAAAGTAAATAACATGCCCATCAATATTATCGGACAAGAGATCCTTAACCATATCAATACTAGGTTCAACTTTAATTTGCTCAAAGGGTGTAGGTGTTCTAGTATTACTCTTACGAACCACAGTTGAAGCCTTAGCATGATCCTTTATTCTAATAGGGAAAGGTGGTTTCTCAATATAAGCGGTAGGAACAATAGGATCAACGTTATAAGTGATAGTATTTTCTTCAACTTTAATAGGTTCAACTACTTTTAGTTCAATGGAAGGATGATATTTAAGCCACTTCTCCTTAAGGAGATCAACATGAGTAGCAAAGGATTCACAAAAAGAAGCCACTATCTCAGAGTCAAGTCCATATTTAGTGCTAAATTCACGAAAAGCATCGGTATCCATAAAAGATTTAACACAATCAAACTTAGGTGTTATACCTAACTCCTTACCTTCATCGAGTTCCCAATCTTCAGAGTTGCATTTAATTCTTTCCAATAAATCCCATTTGAATTCAATAGTCATCATCATAAAAGATCCAGTACAAGAAGTATCGAGCATGGAGCGATTATTGAGAGAAAGTCGAGCATAAAAATTTTGAATAATAATTTCTCTTGAGAGCTCATGATTGGGGCATGAATATAACATTGACTTAAGCCTCCCCCAAGCTTGAGTGATGTTTTCACATTCGCAAGGCCAGAAATTATATATATAATTATGATCACGATGAACCAGATGCATAGGATAAAACTTCTAATGAAATTCCAATTTCAATCGATTGTAGTTCCATGATCCAATATCATCACATAGCCTAAACCATGTCAATGCCTTTCCCTTCAAAGATAAAGGGAAGACCTTATTCTTGATAACATCCTTGGGCATACCTGCAAGCTGAAATAACCACAAACTTCATCCACATAGATTAGGTGCAAATTGGGATGCAATGTTCCATCTCCTGTAAAAGGATTAGCTAGCAGTTTCTCTATCATACCCGAAGGAATTTCAAAGTAAACATTTTCAGTAGGTTCAGTAGGTTCAGCAGCAACTCTTTGATCTACCGGTCGGGGTGAAGATACCCCCGAACAAGCCCCTCAAAGGATTACTTTCCATAGTAACAAGTGACAGTAAATTTCAGCACACTATATAAATTTTTCCTTACCAAATTCCACTTACCAAAGGCGCTTCACTCCCTGGCAACGGCGCTAGAAAAGAGTCTTGATGACCCACAAGTGTAGGGGATCTATCGTAGTCCTTTCGATAAGTAAGAGTGTCGAACCTAACGAGGAGCAGAAGGAAATGACAAGCGGTTTTCAGTAAGGTATTCTCTTCAAGCACTAAAATTATCGATAACAGATAGTTTTGTGATAAGGTAATTCGTAATGGTTAACAAGTGACAAAAGTAAACAAGGTGCAGCAAGGTGGCCCAATACTTTTTGTAGCAAAGTACAAGCCTGGACAAACTCTTATATAAAGGAGAGCGCTCCCGAGGACACATGGGAATTATCGTCAAGCTAGTTTTCATCATGCTCATATGATTCACGTTCGTTACTTTGATAATTTGATATGTGGGTGGACCGGTGCTTGGGTATTGCCCTTCCTTGAACAAGCATCCCACTTATGATTAACCCCTCTTGCAAGCATCCACAACTACAAAAGAAGTATTAAGGTAAACCTAACCATAGCATGAAACATATGGATCCAAATCAGCCCCTCACGAAGCAACGCATAAACTAGGCTTTAAGCTTCTGTCACTCTAGCAACCCATCATCTACTTATTACTCCCCAATGCCTTCCCCTAGGCCCAAACAATGGTGAAGTATCATGTAGTAGACGTTCACATGACACCACTAGAGGAAAGACAACATACATCTCATCAAAATATCGAACGAATACCAAATTCACATGACTACTTATAGCAAGACTTCTCCCATGTCCTCAGGAACAAACGTAACTACTCACAAATCATATTCAAGTTCATAATCAGAGGGGTATTATTATGCATAAAGGATCTGAACATATGATCTTCCACCAAATAAACCAACTAGCATCAACTACAAGGAGTAATCAACATACTAGCAACCCACACGTACCAATCCGAGGTTTTGAGACAAAGATTGGATACAAGAGATGAACTAGGGTTTGAGATGAGATGGTGCTGCTGAAGATGTTGATGGAGATTGACCCCCTCCCGATGAGAGGATCGATGGTGATGATTTCCCCCTCCCGGAGGGATGCTTCCCCGGCGGAACAGCTCCGCCGGAGCCCTAAATTGGTTGCGCCAAGGTTCCGCCTCATGGCAGCGGTGTTTCGTCCCGAAAGCTTGCTTATGATTTTTTCCAGGGCGAAAGACTTCATATAGCCAAACATGGGCACCGGAGGCCTGCCAGGGGCCCACGAGACAGGGGGCGCGCCCAGGGGGGCAGGGCGCGCCCCCAACCCTCGTGGATAGTGGGTGGCCCCCTCTGGTGGTTTCTTCGCCCAATATTTTTTATATATTCCAAAACTGACTTCCTAGAGTTTCATGACTTTTGGAGTTGTGCAGAATAGGTCTCATATTTGCTCCTTTTCCAGGCCAGAATTCCAGCTGTCGGCATTCTCCCTCTTCGTGTAAACCTTTTAAAATAAGAGAGAGTAGGCATAAGTATTGTGACATAATGTGTAATAACAACCCATAATGCAATAAATATAGATATAAAAGCATGATGCAAAATGGACGTATCATGGCGTCATGTTGTCATGTAACGCAACAGAAAAAATCCGTCCTATGCACTAGCCCAGGACCACTATGAAGATGCATACAAGGTTTGATCTCATCATTACCAACTCGTAATAACAATTGGTGAAGATCGTCAATGTAGATTCCCGCAGTAAGGATTTTACAACCTCCCAAATGTGAGAATTTTTCCTCCCTCAGACAGGAGATCGAATGTATGATCTCTCTACTAGGTACACACATACGGTGTCACGGATTTAGCAGCGCTTCTCTCCAGGAGACTAGGCAGCTCTGCGACACTACGAAACTATTTCCTGTAGTAGAGAGAGTGGGAGAGAGAGAAGGCAGGTCACTGCATGGCATTTGATGAGAGATCAAAGTCTCAACTTGTTGTGTGTTTGGAGGGCTCCCTTCCTCCTTTATTTATAGAAGAAGAAGGGGTGCGAGAGGCTTGGAGGTGGCTGCCCAAAAAGGGGCCTCCCATCATCAACATTGCCCCACAAAAATGGGAGGTTGCCCCTAAAGGGGGGGCCCTCCTAGTATTGTATCACAAAAGGGGGGATTGATCCCAAAGGCCCCCTCCCATCTAGCACTTGGCACACAAGGGAGCAGTTAGCCCCCATAGTGGGGGCCTCCAACATTTCCCTCCCAAAGGGGGCACCCCACCCAACATCTCCCATGAAAAGGGGGATGTTGACCACCATGTGGGAGCAGCCCCTTGGGCTGTCCAGAAAATTCCAAGCGGTCCTAGAACTTTTCTGGCACCCTTCAAAAAAAATTGGACGTACTCCAACACTTTTCCTGCTTGATGGTTTTCTCCGTTACATCGAGCTTTGTGAAAAACTTTCGGTTTACTCTTCGAAACATTTCCAATGTCTTTGAAACTTTTCCTGCTTCATGAACCCATAAGCTGCCGTTTATGATCACCCTGCTACAGTTGACGTTGGACAAACCCCAAAGTGCATCATCTGGTATGAGGGAAATCGATATTCTCATGGTCGAAGGAATTATGCAAACTCTAACATTCTCTGTGTTATAAATTATTAATTTGTGACGAATGGATCTCATAGCATAGCATCAATTAGGTCTATTCAACACAAATGTTCTTCAAACATTGTGTCCTTAAAGTTGTTGGCATTGTTACTGACTCCCGTAGGAGTTGTTGGGATTACCCCAAAGAGGAAGGGTGAAATAGCACAAGAGCAAAGTATTTCCCTCGGTTAGAGAACAAGGTTATCATATCCAGTAGGAAGCTTACAAGCTAACACGATAAACAACAGCTACACACAAAGAAGATACAAACTTGCACCCAACGTAGCAAGGGGGCTATCGAGCCCCTTGTCTTGCTAGTTACAAGATTAAAGCAAATAGATATAGGTAGTTGTAAAATATAGAGGCAAATAAAAGAGCAAATTGTGTTGAAGAATTTATTAATTGAGAATAGACCCGTGGCCCATAGGTTCACTAGTGGCATTTCTCTCAAAAATAGCAACTAGCATGGTAAACAAATTACTGTTGGGCAATTTACGGAATTGCAATATACATGACTATGATCATTTATGGCATAATCTGTAGGCATTATGTCCATGATAAATAGGTCCTTAATCTAACAGTAACTACTACTAATACTCCACCCCAAAACCGCTATCAAGCATACATCTCAAGGTATTAAGTTTGTAAGAAACAAAGCATCACAATAAGCAAGATGATATAGTGTAGACAGGAAGAAGTCAATCAATATGAAAAAAACCCGTCCTTTTATCCTTAGTGTAAACAATACAATATGTGTCTTGGCCCTTTTTGTCACCGGGTAAGAGCACCACAAAATTCAACCCACTACAAAGCACAACTCCTTCTGAAAAAACCCATTGAACTTGGCCAAAGAAGATAGATAGGTCGAAGAGCATACAAAGCTATTTAATTATGCAGCAACAAAAACCTCAAAATACTCAATTGATTCCAATAAATAATCTCATCATAAAGTGACAATTCATCATGTCCCAACAAACACGCCAATAAATTACATCAGATTGATCTCGATCAAGAATGATAACATTGTATTGAAGATCCAAAAAGTGGGAGAACCATCTAACTACCATTATGGACCTATAGGTCCTAAGGGAACTACTCACACATGCTCATGGATACGACAATAGTGATGAAGATGGCTTCGGTAATGGCTTCCCCCTCCGACATGGCTTTGGAACATGCATCCAGATAGGATCTCCTTAGAATAGTAACTTGCGGTGACGATATTTTTTCTCAAAGTAGGATGAGTACTTTCGATATTCATAGGGATGTATGGCAGTAGAATCAGGTCAAGGTAGTAAGTGTTGGCCCCACTGAAGGAAATATGCCATATAGGCAATAATAAGTTGTTATTTATATTTCCTTATATCATGATAAATGTTTATTATTCATGCTAGAATTGTATTAACCGGAAACTTAGTACATGTGTGGATACATAGACAAATAGAGTGTCACTAGTATGCCTCTACTTGACTAGCTTGTTAATCAAAGATGGTTAAGTTTCCTAGCCTTGGACATATGTGTCATTTGATGAACGAGATCACATCATTATAGAATGATGTGATGGACAAGACCCATCCATTAGCTTAGCATAATGATTGTTCAGTTTTATTGCTACTGCTTTCTTCATGACTTATACATGTTCCTCTGACTATGAGATTATGCAACTCCCGATTATCGGAGGAACACTTTGTGTGCTACCAAACATCACAACGTAACTGGGTGATTATAAAGGTGCTCTACAGGTGTCTCCGATGGTACTTGTTGAGTTGGCATAGATCGAGATTAGGATTTGTCACTCCGATTGTCGGAGAGGTATCTCCGGGCCCTCTCGGTAATGCACATCACAATAAGCCTTGCAAGCAATGCAACTAATGAGTTAGTTGCGGGATGATGCATTACAGAACGAGTAAAGAGACTTGCCGGTAATGAGATTGAGCTAGGTATTTAGATACCGATGATCGATCTCGGGCAAGTAACATACCGATGACAAAGGGAACAATGTATGCCGTTATGCGGTTTGACCGATAAAGATATTCGTAGAATATGTAGGAACCAATATGAGCATCCTGGTTCCGCTATTGGTTATTGACCGGAGATGAGTCTCGGTCACGTCTACATAGTTCTCGAACCCGTAGGGTCCGCACGCTTAACGTTCGGTGACGATCGATATTATGAGTTTATGTGTTTTGATGTATCGAAGGTAGTTCAGAGTCCCAGATGAGATCGGGGACATGATGAGGAGTCTCGAAATGGTCGTGACGTAAAGATCAATATATTGGAAGACTATATTCGGACATCAGAAAGGTTCTGAGTGATTCAGGTATTTTTTCGGAGTACCGGGGAGTTACGGGAATACGGGGAAAGAAGTATTGGGCCTCATGGGCCAAGTGGTGGAAGAGAGGAGGCAGGACAAGGCAGGGCGCGCGACCCCCCTAGCCCAAACCGAATGGGACTAGGGGGCCGGCCCCCCTTTCCTCCTATCCTCCCTCTCCTTCCTTCTCCCTTCCTTCTTCTTGATGGACTCCTACTAGGACTTGGAGTCCTAGTAGGACTCTACACTTGGGCGCGCCTCTAGGGCCGGCCAGCCTCCCCTCCTCTCCTCCTTTATATACTGAGGCAAGGGGCACCCCATGAAGACACAAGTTGATCATTGATCTTTTAGCCGTGTGCAGTGCCCCCCTCCACCATAATCCACGTCAGTCATATCGCAGCGGTGCTTAGGCGAAGCCCTGTTCCGGTAGCTTCATCATCACCGCCATCACGCCATCGTGCTGACGAAACTCTCCCTTGAAGCTCTACTGGATCGTGAGTTCGTGGGACGTCACCGAGCTGAACGTGTGCACATCGTGAAGGTGCCGTACGTTTGGTACTAGGATCGGTCGATCGTGAAGACGTACGACTACATCAACCGTGTTGTCATAACGCTTCCGCTTACGGTCTATGAGGGTACATGGACGATACTCTTCCCTCTCGTTGCTATGCATCACCATGATCTTGCGTGTGTGTAGGAATTTTTTTGAAATTACTATGTTCCCCAACAGTGGCATCCGAGCCAGGTTTATGCGCACGAGTAGAACACAAGTGAGTTGTGGGCGATAGAAGTCATATTGCTTACCAGCATGTCATACTTTGGTTCGGCAGTATTGTTGGATGAAGCTGCCTGGACCGACATTACGCGTACGCTTATGCGAGACTGGTTCTGCCGACGTGCTTTGCACATAGGTGGCTGGCGGGTGTCAGTTTCTCCAACTTTAGTTGAACCGAGTGTGACTATGTTTGGTCCTTGTTGAAGGTTAAAACAACACTAACTTGACGAAATATCATTGTGGTTTTGATACGTAGGTAAGAACGGTTCTTGCTCAGCCTGTAGGAGCCACGTAAAACTTGCAACAACAAAGTAGAGGACGTCTTACTTGTTTTTGCAGGGCTTGTTTGTAACGCCCCGGACACACCCGCCGGTGGTCGTTACTCCTGGCGGGATCTAGACTGGACCCACAGATCAATACTAGTCTTTTCTGCGCACCCGGGAGCAACTTCCTGGCCGGTCACCCATCCTGACACTACTCCAAGCTGAGCACGCTTAACTTTGGAGTTCTGTCCGAATGGGATCCCGGAAAAGAAGGAATTCCTTATTGATATGAGTAGTCTATCATCCATAATAAGCCAGGCCATCACATTGTTGTGATGTGATATGGTCAAGACGTGATGAGATACAAGTTGTTGTATGAGATGATCATGTTTTTGCTGAAGTTATTGGCAACTAGTAGAAGCCTTATGGTTGTCTCTTTATTGCATAAGATGCAAGCACCAAATAATTGCTTTACATTATCGCTATGCGATAGCAATAGTTGCAAGAGAAATAGTTGGCGAGACGACCATGTGATGACATGTTGATAGAGATCAAGATGATGGAGATCATGGTGTCATGCCGGTGACAATAGAGATCATGACGGTACTTTGGAGATGGAGATCAAAGGCGCAAGATGATCATGGCCATATCATGTAACATATTTTCATTGCATGTGATGTTTATCCTTTATGCATCTTATTCTGCTTGATTGACGGTAGCATTATAAGATGGTCTCTCACTAAATTTCAAGGTACAAGTGTTCTCCCTGAGTATGCATCGTCGCCAAAGTTCGTCGTGCCGAGACACCACGTGAAGATCGGGTGTGATAAGATCTACGTTCACATACAACGGGTGCAAGCTAGTTTTGCACACACAGAAATACTCGGGTTAAACTTGACGAGCCTAGCATATGCAGATATGGCCTCGGAACACTGGAGACCGAAAGGTCGAGCGTGAATCATATAGTAGATATGATCAACATAGTGATGTTCACCATTGAAAACTACTCCATCTCACGTGATGATCGGACATGGTTTAGTTGATTTGGATCACGTGATCATTTAGATGACTAGAGGAATGTCTATCTAAGTGGGAGTTCTTAAGTAAAATGATTAATTGAACTTTAATTTATCATGAACTTAGTCCTGATAGTATTTGCATATCTATGTTGTAGATCAATAGCTTGCGATGTAGCTCCCCATTTATTTTAGATATGTTCCTAGAGAAAACTATGTTGAAAGATGTTAGTAGCAATGATGTGGACTAGCTCCGTGATTTGAGGATTATCCTCATTGCTGCACAGAAGAATTATGTCGTTGATGCACCGCTATGTGAGAGACCGATTGCAGGAGCAGATGTAGATGTTATGAACGTTTGGCAAGCACGATATGATGACTACTTGATAGTTTAGTGCACCATGCTTTACGGCTTAGAATCGGGGCTTCAAAGATGTTTTGAATGCCACGGAGCATATGAGATGTTCCAAGAGTTGAAATTAGTATTTCAGACTTATGCCCATGTCGAAAGGTATGAGACCTTTGACAAGCACTTTGCCTACAAGATGGGGGAGAATACCTCAGCTAGTGAGAATATGCTCAGAATGTCTGTGTACTACAATCACTTGAATCAAGTGGGAGTTAATCTTACAGATAAGATAGTGATTGACAGAGTTCTCTAGTCACTATCACCAAGTTACTAGAACTTCGTGATGAACTATAATATGCAAGGGATAACATAAATGATTCCCAAGCTCTTCGTGATGCTGAAATCGACGAAGGTAGAAATCAAGAAAAGCATCAAGTGTTGATGGTTGACAAGACCACTAGTTTCAAAAAAAGGGCAAAGGGAAGAAGGGGAACTTCAAGAAGAACGGCAAGCAAGTTGTTGCTCAAGTGAGGAAGCCCAAGTCTAGACCTAAGCCTGAGACTAAGTGCTTCTACTGCAAAGGGACTGGTCACTGGAAGCAGAACTGCCCCAAGTATTTGGCGGATAAGAAGGATGGCAAAGTGAACAAAGGTATATTTGATATACATGTTATTGGTGTGTACTTTACTAGTGTTTATAGCAAACCCTCGGTATTTGATGTTGGTTCAGTTGCTAAGAGTAGTAACTCAAAACGGGAGTAGCAACATAAACAGAGACTAGTTAAGGGCAAGGTGATGATGTGTGTTGGAAGTGATTCCAAGATTGATAAGATCACCATCGCACACTCCATTTACCTTCGGGATTAGTGTTAAACCTAAAATAAATGTTATTTGGTGTTTGCGTTGAGTATAAATATGATTGGATCATGTTTATTGCAATACGGTTATTCATTCAAGTCAAAGAATAATTGTTGTTCTGTTTACATGAATAAAACCTTCTATGGTCGTACACTCAATATAAATGGTTTGCTGAATCTCGATCGTAGTGGTACACATATTCATAATATTGAAGCCAAAAGATGCAAAGTTAATAATGATAGTGCAACTTATTTGTGGCACTTCCATTAAGTCATATTGGTGTAAAGCGCATGAAGAAACTCCATGTTGATGGGCTTTTGGAATCACTTGATTATGAATCACTTGATGCTTGCGAACCATGCCTCATGGGCAAGATGACCAAGACTCCGTTCTTCGGAACAATGGAGTGAGCAACTGACTTATTGGAAATAATACATACTGATGTATGCAATCCGATGTGTGTTGAGGCTCGTGGTGGGTATCGTTATTTTCTGACCTTCACAGATGATTTGAGCAGATATGGGTATATCTACTTGATGAAACATAAGTCTGAAACATTTGAAAAGTTCAAAGAATTTCAGAGTGAAGTGGATAATCATCGTAAACAAAAATAAAGTTCCTGCGATCTGATCATGGAGACAAATATTTGAGTTACGAGTTTGATCTTCAACTAAAGCAATTGGAATAGTTTCACAAATTCATGCCACCTGGAACACCATAGCATAATGGTGTGTCCGAACATCGTAATCGCACTTTACTAGATATGTTGCGATCTATGATGTCTCTTACTGATTTTCCGCTATCATTTTGGGGTTATGCATTAGAGACAACTGCATTCACGTTAAATAGGGCACCATCTAATCCGTTGAGATGACACCGTATGAACTATGGTTTGGCAAGAAATCAAAGCTGCCATTTATTAAAGTTTGGGGTTATGATGCTTATCGTTTCAAGCTGATAAGCTCAAACCCAAATCAGAAAGGTGCGTCTTCATAGTATACCCAAAATAAATTGTTGGGTACACCTTCTATCACAGATCCGAAAGGCAAGATCTTTGTTGCTAAGAATGGATCCTTTCTAGAGAAGGAGTTTCTCTCGAAAGAAGTGAGTGGGAGGAAAGTAGAACTTGATGAGGTAATTGTACTTTCTCCCGAATTGGAAAGTAGTTCATCACAGAAATCAGTTCCAGTGATTCCTACACCAATTAGTGAGGAAGCTAATGATGATGATCATGAAACTTTTGATCAAGTTACTACCAAACCTCGTAGGTCAACCAGAGTACGGTCCTCACTAGAGTGGTACGGTAATCCTATTCTGGAAGTCATGTTACCAGACCATGATGAACCTACGAACTATGAGGAAGCGATGATGAGCCCAGATTCCAAAAATGGCTTGAGGCCATGAAATCTAAGATGGGATCCATGTATGAGAACAAAGTATGGACTTTGATTGACTTGCCCGATGATCGGTGAGTCATTGAGAATAAATGGATCTTCAAGAGGAAGACGGACGCTGATATTAGTGTTACTATCTACAAAGCTCGAATTGTCGCAAAATATTTTCAACAAGTTCAAGTTGTTGACTACGATGAGATTTTCTCACTCGTATCGATGCTTAAAAGTCTGCCCGAATCATGTTAGCAGATGCCGCATTTTATGAAATCTGGCAAATGGATGTCAAACCTGCATTCCTTAATGGATTTCTTAAAGAAGAGTTGTATATGATGCAACCAGAAGGTTTTTGTCGATCCTAAAGGTGCTAACAGAGTGAGCAAGCTCCATCGATCCATCTATGGACTGGGGCAAGCATCTCGGAGTTCGAATATATGCTTTCATAATGTGATCAAAGCATATGGTTTCATACAGACTTGCGGTGGAGCCTGTATTTACAAGGAAGTGAGTGGGAGCACTACAATATTTCGGATAAGTATATGTGAATGACATATTGTTGATCGGAAATAATGTAGAATTTTCTGGAAAGCATAAAGGAGTGTTTGAAAGGAGTTTCTCAAAGTAAGACCTTGGTGAAGCTACTTACATATTGAGCATCAAGATCTATAGAGATAGATCAAGACGCTTGATATATTTTCAATGAGTACATACCTTGACAAGATTTTGAAGTAGTTCAAAATGGAACAGTCAAAGAAGGAGTTCTTGCCTGTGTTGCAAGGTGTGAAGTTGAGTAAAGACTCAAAACCCGACCACAGCAGAAAATAGAAAGAGAATGAAAAGTCATTCCCTATGCCTCAGTCATAGGTTCTAAAAAGTATGCTATATTGTGTACCAGACCTATTGTGTATCTCACCATAAGTTTGGCAAGAGGGTACAATAGTGATCCAGGAGTGGATCACTGTACAACGGTCAAAAATATCCTTAGTAGAATAAGGAAATATTTCTCGGTTATGGAGGTGACAAAGAGTTCGTCGTAAAGAGTTACGTCGATGCAAGCTTTGACACCGATCTGGATGACTCTAAGTCTCGATCTAGATACATATTGAAAGTGGGAGCAATTAGCTAGAGTAGCTCCGTGCAAAGCATTGTAGACATAGAAAATTTGCAAAATACATACGGCTCTGAATGTGGCAGACCCATTGACTAAATTTCTTTTATAAGCAAAACTCTTTGGGTGTTAATCACATAGCGATGTGAACTAGATTATTGACTCTAGTAAACCCTTTGGGTGTTAGTCACATGGAGATGTGAACTAATCACATAAAGATGTGAACTATTGGTGTTAAATCATATGACGATGTGAACTATATTATTGACTCTAGTGCAAGTGGGAGACTGAAGGAAATATGCCCTAGAGGCAATAATAAGTTGTTGTTTATATTTCCTTATATCATGATAAATTTTTATTATTCATGCTAGAATTGTATTAACCAGAAACTTAGTACATGTGTGGATACATAGACAAACAGAGTGTCACTAGTATGCCTCTACTTGACTAGCTCATTAATCAAAGATGGTTAAGTTTCCTAGCCATGGACATATGTTGTCATTTGATGAACGGGATCACATCATTATAGAATGACGTGATGGACAAGACCCATCCGTTAGCTTAGCACAATGATCATTCAGTTTTATTGCTACTGCTTTCTTCATGACTTATACATGTTCCTCTGACTATGAGATTATGCAACTCCCGATTACCGGAGGAACACTTTGTGTGCTACCAAACGTCACGACGTAACTGGGTGATTATAAAGGTGCTCTATAGGTGTCTCCGATGGTACTTGTTGAGTTGGCATAGATCGAGATTAGGATTTGTCACTCCAATTGTCGGAGAGGTATCTCTGGGGCCTCTCGGTAATGCACATCACTATAAGCCTTGCAAGCAATGCAATTAATGAGTTAGTTGCGGGATGATGCATTACGGAACGAGTAAAGAGACTTGCCAGTAAAGAGATTGAGCTAGGTATTGAGATACCGACGATCGAATCTTGGGCAAGTAACATACCGATGACAAAGGGAACAACATATATCGTTATGCAGTTTGACTGATAAAGATCTTCGTAGATTATGTAGGAACCAATATGAGCATCCAGGTTCCGCCATTGGTTATTGACCGGAGATGAGTCTCGGTCATGTCTACATAGTTCTCGAACCCGTAGGGTCCGCATGCTTAACATTCGGTGATGATTGGTATTATGAGTTTATGTGTTTTGATGTACCGAAGGTAGTTCGGAGTCCCGGATGAGATCGGGGACATGATGAGGAGTCTCGAAATGGTCGAGACATCAAGATCGATATATTGGACGACTATATTCGGACATCGGAAAGGTTCCGAGTGATTCGGGTATTTTTGGGAGTACCGGGGAGTTACGGGAATACGGGGAAAGAAGTATTGGGCCTCATGGGCCAAGTGGTGGAAGAGAGGAGGCAGGACAAGGCAGGGCGCGCGGCCCCCCTAGCCCAAACCGAATTGGACTAGGGGGCGGTCCCCCTTTCCTCCTTTCCTCCCTCTCCTTCCTTCTCCCTCCCTTCCTCTTGATGGACTCCTACTAGGACTTGGAGTCCTAGTAGGACTCCACACTTGGGCGCGCCTCTAGGGCCGGCCGGCCTTCCCTCCTCTCCTCCTTTATATACTGAGGCAAGGGGCACCCCATGAAGACACAAGTTGATCATTGATCTTTTAGCCGTGTGCGGTGTCCTCCTCCACCATAATTCATCTCGGTTATATCGTAGCGGTGATTAGGCGAAACCCTGTTCCGGTAGCTTCATCATCACCGTCATCACGCCGTCGTGCTGACGAAACTCTCCTTCGAAGCTCTACTGGATCGTGAGTTCGTGGGATGTCACCGAGCTGAACGTGTGCAGATCGCGGAGGTGCCGTACGTTTGGTATTAGGATCGGTCAAACGTGAAGACGTACGACTATATCAACCGCGTTGTCATAACGCTTCCGCTTACGGTCTACGAGGATATGTGGACGATACTCTTCCCTCTCGTTGCTATGCATCACCATGATTTTGCGTGTGCGTAGGAAATTTTTTGAAATTACTACGTTCCCCAACACCCACACAGGCAAGGGGTGCGGTCACCTGCCTTGGCGCGCCACCTGGCCGTGTGGGCCTCGTGCTGCTTGTCTTGATCTCTCCCGAAGCTTCCCGCGTTTCTTGTTTCGCTCAAAAAAATCGCGTTAAATCGGCAACGTATTTTGACCGCCGTAGATATTTATTTACTGCGAAACCAAAAACAAGTAGAAAACAGAAACTGACACTGGACACAAAATTAATAGGTTAGTCGAGAAAAATAATATAAATTGCTATAAAAATACATAAAAATAAAAATATAATAACATAAAACAATAAAAAAAATTATAGATTCGTTTGAGACGTATCAATTGTCATGCCCATGATTAGGAAAACGAAACAATCATGCAACACCTGAGCTAGTCTTAGAGGCGAATTAAGAATCCATTTTAGTATGATTTCACACATGTACATCGGTTTTTCTCTGTGCCTTTTGGATATACAAACTCGAGAACCATTACAACTATAGGACATAAGATAAATATAATTATGAACTTGGAGATAAGTAAACTTTTCCAAATGATAAGTGGCATATGTGTGACATGAAGTAACATGGTCCAAACGCCTTCGTTACCATCTATTTTGCTACATCAAACAGATGACATTAGTGAAATATTTTTATTTTTCAGACTTAAAAATATTTTATCTCTTAAATAAAAATTCCAATTGAAAATCTGTTTTCATCGTTAAATCCGTCTCGAGAAGATCTTCAAAACTAGATCCCATATTGATATGTTTCGATGACTTTTTGGGGGGGCCAAAAGTTGCCATGATGTTACAGTGAAGTCATAATGTTTACATTAAAGTTGTCATCATATGTTTTATCTATTTTTTTTCTAGATTTAAATTAGCATGACGATTTTTAGAAACTAACAAGGGTAAACTTAATTCATTGATCATGGTATTTTTTAAAATTCATGACAGTAATTTTAGTTTATAGATCATGACAATTTTAGTATTTTGACCATGGCAATTCTAGTATTTTGACCATGGAAATTATTTTTTGTATGAACCATGGAATTTTTGTGTGCATGTATCATGGCAAATTTAAGTAATTCACCATGACAATTTTAGTTTCTTGTTTATGGCAAATTTGAGTAATTGACCATGCATTTTTTAAGTAAGTGACAATGGATTTCTTTTTAATTATGAACCCTGTCAAAATTATTTCATAGATCATGGCAAATTTTAGTAATTCACCATGGCAAGTTTAGTTTCTTGATTTCTTTTTTTATAACATGTCAAAATTTACTTTAAACGTAGAAGAAAAAGTAGTTGAAACATATCATGGCAACATCAACGTAAATACCATGGGAATTTATGTGCAATACACATGGCAACTTTGGACCGTCAAAAAATATCATCGAAATATATCGATATGGGATCTAATTTTGAAGTTCTCGTCGTGATGGATTTAATGGTCAAAACGGGTTTTAATTGGATTTTTCATTTGAGAGATAAAATATTTTAAAATTTGAAAAGCCAAAAGATTCTCGCTAACATCATCAGTTTACTTTCCTGTTGGCATGCATGTTGAAAAAAGAGAAAGAATGACGTGTCACAATGGGTGGCTATAAGGGCGTGTGACCCGACCTTCTTTAGCCCATACATGTGACACTTATCAGGGTCGAAAAACTTCTATTATCGTCTTTAAGGCATATCTTCATTAGACTTTCAGTTGCACTAGAGTCAATAATCTACTCAATGCTAATGCTCTTTACAGTCATGATACACATGCGTGCTATCTTGTCAAGGTCCTCTTTGAAGTGATATATGGGTATCTTATGTATGTTGCTCGGTGGTTGTGAAGAGTTTCGTTTTGTTTTTCATAATTAACCAGACAATATGGTTTTGGCTCGTTTTTCCATAAACCGCCAACTTTTCTCTACCTAATATTAAAGGACAGATTGTTTCTCCACATTTTTTCGTCCAATTATCCTTTTTGTACGTCCTTCGTCAATTTGGTCCGTTTAAGCCTGACAAAAAAAACAAAAAAGTAAAGTGCTTGCCTGGAATCGAACCTCAGAATCCTGGAAATCGAACCTCAGAATCCTTATTAGAGTCACGCCACATAAACCAACTGATCTACAACAGAATTATTGTCTAGAAGAAGGAACTACATACTATTTAGTCCGCCGACCCGCGCGCCCTATTGGGCCAGCCCATAAGCGGGGAGGCACACCCTCTCCCTATTTTTTTTCTTTCTCAGGCTTTTTTCTATTTTTGTTTTTCATCTGTAAAATAATTTAGAAAAAATCAAAATTCCCAAACAAAACATGAATCTTGGAAATTGTTGTAGAAAAAAATGTTCATGAATTAAAACTAATTTTCATGATAATGAGAAAATGCTCGTGAATTTGAACAAAAATTTCGCGAATTCAAAGCATGTTCATGAATTTTTAAAGCAATGTTCACCGAAATAAAATTATTGTGAATAAAACAGGTTCATGCGTTTCAAAAAAATTCACCAAAAAAAATTCATGAATTTCAATAAAATGTTAACCGTTTCAAAAATAGTTCAACTATTCTAAGGATATTCGCTGATTTAAATAAAAAAATTCAAAAGTTTTATAAAAATTGCATCCATTCGAAAAAAATCATTGACTCAAAAATTGTTCGGCGACTCATAACAATGTTCAGAAGTTTAAAAAACAATGTTCGCAATAATTGAAAAAAAAGTTCATGAATTTGAAAATGTTCATGGTTTCATAAAAAATGTTCATGAATTCAAAATATGTTCATGATTTTAAAAAATGTTCAGGATCTGAAAAATGTTCTTGAATTGAAAAACAATATTCGCAAAAAAATAAAATAAATAAAAAATGAACTTGAAAAAAGAAAATGAGAAATCTATAAATGGAGCAAAACATGAAATAAAAAGTGGGGAGGAAAAAACAAGAAATATAGAAAGAATGAAAAAACATAAGAAATAACAAAAAAAACAGTTCATGGAAGCATTCTAGAACCTTCCAAAACAGGGTGGCAAAAAACCAGATTGGGTCGGCCTATACTGTCAACAGGCGCGCAGGAGGTCATGCAACAGCTAGGTTGCTAGACAACGACCTACGCGCTGAATAGGAACAGACGTGGCCATTGACGAACACTCGGCCAAACGGCTCAACGGTCGTCCGAGTGCACCATTGCACTAGGGCCTCCACGTGTGATCAATCGATCGTTTGCTTGAACACTCGCTGATACGTTGCAAAGTTCCATTGCAGTATACAGTAATAGGAAGAATGTCTAGGGGCGACAACCTTTTGTCATGTAATACATGAACACAAATAAGCCACACTAACCTTCTTCTAAAATACAATACAACAGTAACCACGCCTTTTGCCGTATGACTTCTATACTTCTTTCTCAGGCATATAGCCATTGCTCTTAGCCGCCACAGGAACTTGATGCTGCCTTCGTCATCTTGGAGCATCTGGCCGCTGTTATCATCAGCAATGCATTAGAGCTTCCTTAGTCGAATCCACACGCCACCAGGATTGCATCGGCAAGGAAAAACTATTCAAATGAAGATAATCTCAAAGAGTGCATCTTGAAGGACAACTTTTTTCATTTAATCTACATCGACTACTACAATCCTACGTTGCGCTCAGTGATGTTTTTTAGCACCCATATATTCACCTAGATGTCGCCAATCTCCTAGACATTATTCCTTTTCCTATTGTTGTTATTGGTTGTGTCACATGATTTGTGCCACCTGTGGATGTGAACCAGATGTTGGCAATTTCGACATCACCTTGCCGCGGGCATTGGTATGTCATTCTAATGTCAATTTTTCGTGTCAATTTGTTTAGGAGTTAGAATTGTTAGCTTAGAAGCAACTTTAGACTAAAAATTACAACAATGTGAGTGTTCTTAGGAAATTAGACCTTCAAATTCTTTATTTTCTGAATGGCCTTTTAAAAGTACTTATCTCATTCTCACATATGTTCAAAATTTTCTTTTATGACTATCATATTTCTATAGCCCGATCCTCAAGCGTTGCACGATGTATTCTTTAACTAGAAAGGGTGTCGTCGTGCCAGGATATTCTTTCTCCCGTTGCACGGACATATTTACTAGTTTCTCCTTAATTGCCGCAGGAATCATGCCATCTCGAAAGAAGAAGAAATTGCACCCGATGTTTGTGGGAGAAAAAAAACTAAAGAGATGGTACGCAAGTCACCTCGACGGTCTATGGACAGCATAGCTCGGTGCAACTATAGCCGCCCGAACACGCATCACTTTTTCTACCGGTGACCCGCTGCATGCCGTTGGTAGCGTCGCAGCATGCGGGCGTAGCCCAACTATAGCCACCCTAGTCCCTAGACCTGCAGCGCGACTTGATATCGGGATGTCGACAGCGAAAACCAGTTGGACAGGGTACCCGCAACTTTAACTTCGGTCTGAGAATTCAGTGGACTGCAGTTGTATTACTCGTACCTCTCATTTTCGACTTCGAGTCATCTCTCTCCCCCTGTGCGCGCCGCTGCTCTGGAATCGCATCTCTGGTTACGGGGCTGGCGTGCTGGTCTGCTGCGTGGTATGTCAATTGTCAAGACGTGATTTGATCGATGTGGGAAGTCCATGTAATTGCAGGCTTCGTTTTTTGGGATGCCTTCCAAGATTCAACGGGAGCAAGGGTAGGACATGGATCGGACCGCTGGTTCTTCCTCCCCCCTTCTCATTTTTTGTCTTTTGCTTTTTATTGATGGCATGTCGATCACGAGTTCATGACTCACACAGACATGAGTAGTACCACAGTGGCACGGTGAAGAAATTTTCACTTTTTCAGTCGGTTTATTCTAGTTCTACCAGACACCGGTCACTGCATTTGGCCGGCAAATGTATGTTGGTTTCTGAAGTACTGGATGATCTGTAGGAGTACATACATCAGTGCATCAGGCCTTGCGTGGTTCAGTATATGTCGATTTAGAGCATCTACATCCGGCGCTTCAAACCCGTCCCAAACGATTGGATGGACGACCTGATTACTTAACGGTTATAAAAATTAGATTCAGACAGACGTCTCAAATGGTCGTAAAGATGGGACCAAACGGCACCCCTTATAATGGGATGGATATGGGACACTCGGATGCGTCCATCGTGTCGGACCCGACTCATGCTGGTCCACCCGAATCCATCAATACTCCTTATTCGTTCGCCGGACCAAACCCTACTCACTTCACTCCGCTCTCCTCCGCCACCCAAGCTCACATCCGATGACCTCCAACCTTCTCGGGCATGGCGAGCAGCGGATCTCACTCCGACCAGTCGGATCCATCGATTAGGGTGTCATTTCATACGGGTTGGAGGAGGCAATGGCCGTCTGCACTGCACTCTGCCGCTACTGGAAGGACAATGCCCGACCGATGGCAGGACCTGTCCGGGGCGACTTCATAGCGTTGGCGCATTGGGCGCTCGGATCCTCCGAGGCGGGATCATCGCGGTCCTAGGGGCTTTCAAAACTCCCCTTCCCCATCACCGCTCCACCGGAGTATGAGTCCCATCGAAATCGGTGTGCCCGCCATGGGAAGGACGGGATAAGGGCAACGGAGGCCTGCCTCCCTGCCGACATGGCATCGGCGGAGGCGGCTAAGGCGACGGCATGGGCGCCCGAAGAGGAGGAAGCCATCCACGCGTGCATTGTAAAGAACCGGCAGTGAGGAACACTCGCGCCCTCGTCCAAGAGCAGAATTGAGCAGTCTGTGTCATGGCTGGACTGCCACCCAAGGAGGAGAAGGAGGACAGCCACGGGTCGGACAACTTTGACGACAAGTATATCCAGCTCGATCCTTGCTGCATCTTCGACTAGCATTTCCACGAGAAGGGCAGTAAGGACGCCGGGAAGGGCAAGGTCAATCGTGGATAATCTTCTCCATCATAGTTAAACATGTCAAATTCTGGTAGTCTAATGGCATGTTAGTGATGTAGTAACCGGATGATGTGTGAAATGCATCGCTTATGTAGTTGCATGAGTTTGTATGAATTTAAAATGTACTAATTGAAGTTTTGATTATGAGAAGGGTAATTTAAGAGTAGTTGTCCACAAATAGGTTCGAACGCGTTCTTGGATGTTTAATGATCGGATTTGCCAAATCAGACTGTAGGTGCTCTTACAACCCAGAAGTAACGGGAGACATACAAAGTTGCCATTCATCTCCCGACGGCACGGCACCGTACCGAGCCTTTTCATTTCCAGCTACCACACGAATTTGTAAAAGTATTATGGTCATCTTATTTTTCTTCTGGAAGTATTTCGATGTTATCGTATGAGGTCATCATGTTTGATCAACAAGAGAAGTTGTCTCGTGAAGAATCATGTGCATCTACCGTGCTGCAAGCAATCTCAAAACTGTATACGAAAACAACAATTTTGCTAATAGTTTTGCTAAAGTACGTCTAGATGTGTCATAGATATGTAAAATGCATCGCTTATGTAGTTGTATGAGTTTATATGAATTTAAAATATACTAATTGAAGTTTTGATTATAAGAAGGGTAATTTAAGAGTAGTTGTCCACAAACAGGTTCGAACACGTTCTTGGATGTTTAATGATCGGATTTGCCAAATCAAATTGTAGGTGCTCTTACAACCCAGAAGTAACGGGAGACGTACAAAGTTGCCATTCATCTCCCGACGGCATGGCACCGTACCGAGCCTTTTCATTTCCAGCTACCACACGAATTTGTAAAAGTATTATGGTCATCTTATTTTTCTTCTGGAAGTATTTCGATGTCATCATATGAGGTCCTCATGTTTGATCAATAAGAGAACTTGTCTCGTGAAGAATCATGTGCATCTACCGTGCTGCAAGCAATCTCAAAACTGTATAGGAAAACAACAGTTTTGCTAATAGTTTTGCTAAAGGAGGTCTAGATGTGTCATAAATATCACAGGGATAACTGTTATAATCGCCTTAATTGATTTTGGACACTGATAACTGTCACACGGTGGCATGTAGTAACATCATCCACACGTTTTTTGCACTGTTGCCGTTGCCATCCGAAAAGAAAACCTAAAAATACTGAAATTTGACATCCAAACAGAAAGTTGTCATGCTTCACAACTAAAGTTGCCATCCTCTTGTAACTAAAGTTACCATCAAAAACATGTGGACGACATTGCTTTGTGCCACACGTGTGGGTGTTATCATTTGGGATGATTTTTGCATGTAGGAGAGGCTGCTCCGAAGGCCGAACCGAGACGCTGCATGTTGCCTAAAAATCGTAAGATGCGTTTGGTAGACTGCATTAGGTCCAGCCAGACCCGCGCGGGAAGAATTTGACCCGTTTGATTGCCTTGGCTCATCTGATTCCTGGTCTGCACGAACCTCAAAGCAGCTCTGGGCTTCGCTTTGGAGGAACGGCATAATCGGCCCTTTTTGCGAGCGAGGCTCGCTCGAGCCACGCATGGCGAGCGCCTACACGCTTGCGGAAGCGTGGGAGACGACGCGACATCCCATAACTTCTCATGCTCCCTCCTGTCACCTCCCTCGCCAGTTCGCACACACTTCATCTCTCTTCTCTCGCCGCCCGTTCGGTTTCTCCGATGGCAGCGCCGCCGTCTCGCCGTGCCCACCCACTCCGGTCATCGCCAGCAGCAATCCCATCCAAGAGACGTGGGTTGCCGACCTCTCTTCGTTCGGATGGGATCTCGCGGCGGTACTCTGCGCGCCCTTCCCTTTTTGCACCATGCCGCCGCCCTGTGCCAATGCACCGTCGCTCGCTTCGGCTCCGCCAACGGTGACGGAGCTCGTCATCTTGGGCTCAATGATGGCAGGGATTCAATCCCCGCCACCTCCATCATTTGTCGGCCCATCTTATGGTTGTATTTTTACCCCCATTTAAGGGTTTTCTCCTCTGTATCCGGTGCAAGGGGAGGGGAGCTCCAGGACGTCAGGCTCATCTTCAAGTTGGCGCGCGACGAGGACCACGACCGCGGCCCTCGAAACGGTCGGTTCTTCTTCGGCGGCGGCGACATCACCCCTCTTCCCACCGAGGTTTTCTCCACGGTCAGCGTACGCTCCACCAGCAACCCCCACGGTAAGCTCATAATCTCCCCATTGCTAATGAGTTCGTAATTAGGGTTCTTAGGGTAGTTCGACTAGTGTTACATTAGATTGTTGACAGTGGATTCGATCAACTCGGTCTAAGCCTATGTTTTCACCCTAGAGCTCGAGACTAGGCACTCAGGAAGCACCGCCATCGAAGTCCATCATGTGTTGCCGCTACCACTTTTTCACGATCCTAGTAGTTGCATGCGCTTGAAAACCAATCATCGTTGCTGCACCATCATATCCTCTCCGTCAAGTTGTCTTCTAGCTCACCGCCGAGGCAACCACCACATCTAGATAGATAAACCTTCGTAAAGACCTTTTGGTGGCCCACAATCTACAACGAGGCCGCCACCACAGGCTGGAGTGGTCACCACATGGACCAACACCGACGACGGAGCACATTGCCACCGACTGCCATCTAACCGGAGATAGCCCTACCCAGACACATCGGCCAAGGGGCTGACATGACTAGGTCATGAGCAAGGTATATCAGTGCCGCCCGCTAAGCCGCAACATCCACGTCGGATCCATCCAGGGCCATCCCTTGGCAGCGACGAGTGCAAGAAGTCGTTGAAGGGTCGACACACCGCTACCAGAGAGGAGATGGCATCTCCAGGACCATGGATCTAAGGAACGGGTTGGAGGCACCAAGTTGAGGCAACATAGTCCTCGCCACCACAATCCGCCACGGGGCTTACCCCAGCGCCTCTGACGACGACGACGAGGGAGAGAGTATCTTAGGCGAAGACTATGAACGGTGGTGGCTATGGACACCGGAGTGGCTAGGTGTTTGTGACGAACTAACTTTTGGTACCTTTAGGTATTTATCTAGGTTAAATTGGCTAGCACATTACCAGATGCCAGCTCGTTTACCCATTGTCGTCTTTTCTTCTATAAGAAAACAACGCAACCACACGCATGGGCTTCACGACGGGCACGGCGTGCCACCGCACCTTGGCATGCTAGTGTGCTTTATCTTCTCTATAAAATGCAAAGTGGTTCCACTTATTTGCACAGTACTAGTGTATAGCTTCTACTTGGATTTACCTCGCATTACATTTTCAATAACCTGCTCATCTTTCAGACATATATCTCGATTTTAGTTGCATTGCAGAAGAAAAAGAGATGGTTAGTTGTGTAGTTGATTTCCACTGCCGAGCGCAAGGTATGATCTTCTCAAATACATTGCAGTATGGCTTAAAATATCTGGTAGGTCATCTATGTACAATTTTTTTATGTATCATGTAGGGGATCTACCATACCCACCATCTGACAGCAACACTAAAAGGTGTGGCTGGTAGGCCTCGAAGCAAGCCACAAGGCATCACCGACGAACTGCGAAGACTTTATTATCCGACTGATACACCCGTGTCTCCCTCGAGACTACGCATACGTAGAACATAGGATGATTATGACTTGTAAGCTTTTATATTCTTTCAATGTCATTGTATCATGTGGACTTGTAGAACTTTTGTACTATGGGTGCTGCAATGCATTTTATGTTGTCTTTGTACTTTGTATTACAGTGTTTCATCTGAATAACATTAGCAGGGATGGGCACATAATAGAAAAAACTTAGATCACTGACATACACAATGGAGGAAAATATTTGTGCGAAACCTCTCGCAACACGTAGAGCATTGGAAGTCGTTTTACATTAAAAAAAACCTTGCGTTGTCTATGATTTTGGAGGTGGTTTCTATAACCAACATCGTCACGCCGACTATTAGCAACACATGTTTTAAGGCAAAATGGGAAACCGCCATAGGTCCATGTACGAAACCGCCTCCAAAATTTGATTATGTACTAATGAGAATACACAAGGAAGAGTCTAGGACGAGCAAATAAGGACACACTTGTTCGGTCCTGGATGGTTTGCACCTCCGCTCTGGGATCCAGGACATCCAGGGTGCGCCTGGTCCCACCGCTATGGTCTAGTACATTGAGTTGTGGCGACGATTTCGGTACACCTCCCACTCATCTACCCCCCCCCGGGCGTGCTCCATTGATGTTGGATTATTTCTGGACGATACTCGGCCAGTTCCTTATGACGCGCTCTTCTTAGTGCCACGTAGGCCCCACATAGATGCCTCATATGGAAGATGTGGGCGCCGGTGCATGTCAAGACCTTCATTTGGCTCGCCCTCCAAAACAGATGTCGGATTGCAGACCGCCTTGCCCGTACGGCCTCCCCCATGCCGACTATTTTGTCCTGTGCAACGTCATCGCGGTCTGCCCCTTTTCCCGCCAGGTATGGCATGAGATCCTTTCCTGGTGTCATTACACGGCTGACCATCCCCGTCCGGAGTTGCTCTTCCTTGACTAACGAGCGATCTCTTGTGATCTCCCCCCTCTCCTTGTGCAAGGGGTTCTCCTCGCTTATTCTGGTGATTCTTCGGTGCCTCTGGAAGCATCAGAATGGGTACATCTTTGATGGCTTGTCAACGACACTTATACTCCTTGTCTGAACTATCCAGGAGGGTTAGGGCTGGAGCCAAGGGGCTCAACCTCCTATTACCTGAGATGTAGAGCTTGTATTCGTAGGGCTGAGCATCCTTTTTTCTTATTCCGCTCATGCGCCCGCAATCACGCTCGCTTGTGTGCGTGATTTTGTGAGTTGCACCTTGTAGTTGTTTCACTCTCTGCCTGTCAATGAAATGATACACAATGTTGCCTATTTGCGAAATGAAATAACTGACACACACTATACACTTAACCTGGACTTTCGTACACTTGCCAACTTTCTTGCGTTATGTTGCTTCACAATAAACCCATACGGGCGATTGTGTGCACATCCGCACGGAAGAGAACTCATCTTAAACCTCGTCCCATGATAACCTACACCGGGTGAGGGCGATAAGGATTTGGGGGGGGCGTGTTAGCGCGATTGATAGCTTTTGACGACTTCATCTATGATGACCAATTGATTGCTTTTGACGAATTCATCCATGACGACTGACTATTTGCTTCGACTACTCCCCCCCCCCCCCCCCCCCCCCCCCCGCCCCATGGTGGATGGCTACGTCATCTCAACCACCATGAGGACAACGTTGTTGCGCCCAAGTTGCGACTAACTTGTACATCATGTGCATCTCCCTTTTTGGCATGTGCTTTCGATTCATATGCAAAGATTCTAGATGTGTCTAGTCGATCTATGATATACTTGTTATGCTCTATTAGCAAACTCATCATTTGATAAATTTGATCCGACTTAGCCCGAAATTGCTTAATAACCTAGCACTCTTGGGATGCACAATGATTCCTAAGGGCATCTCCAACACGGATCCTCAAATCGCTTATATTGGTCCTTTGCGGGAGTCCAAATACTTTTTGTCATCCAATGCCATTCCCCAAGATACGAAAATGCATCCGTATGTCCAAACACTCCCGAACTGGGGCTAAACACGGGGGGACTTTGCAAGTGCCCGAATATCCATCTAGTCAGGCACATGGACATCCCCTCTCTCTCTCCTCTACCGCGACATGCACATGTATAGAAGTGCATTTAGGGGATATGGTTGGACGGCCGATTCTCACATCATGTCCACGGCCCATGTCCGGACATAAAAATAACATTTGCGGTGTTCGTTTAGGGGTCAACTTTGGAGGTGCCCTAAACTCACCGTTAAGAAACAATATGTCCCTAGCTAGCATCTGCACTACTAGTAGAAGGGCTAGAATACACAGACAGCCAACGCCATCATTTATTTTCGTGAACCTGGTCGTTTTAATCTGAGGCACAAAAAGAAGTGTCGGGCACGGGGAAACCTACAAAAGCAAGAAAAGGGTACATCTGGTAGGGATTTTCATGGGGCCTATGCTGATAGGAATCTACGCAAACCAGCAACACCAGCTAGACAAATGATGTTTGTTCCCGTCAAAAAAAAATGATGTTTGTTAGGAGCAAATCAACACCATCATTGCGTAAAGAACACGGGAGATTATTTATTCGTCCGGCGTGCATGCATGCATGCATGCACGCTAGCTTAAACTAGGTACCACGAGCGCGATTGGCCGGAGGGCGGCTTATTAGTTCCCAGAGCAAGAAGTTAGGCACATTCTTCCTTGCACTTTGGGCGATCGATCTACGAGCATCCACATCTATTTCCATGTCGTGCGTAGGGCCCTCTACATGGCATGCCTTCATTCATCAGGGACCAGCTCGCACACGCACCTTTCGTAGCGACCAGGACGAATGAGGCCGTAGGACCAGGGCAGCTAGCACAGAATTGGAGCTCTGGGCAGCTTTCTTTCGGCCGCTGAAACGCAATCGATTTGGTTTTGGCACGGCGAGATCTTTAAGGCCCTCTGATCAGCAGGACGCTTGTACGTCCGGCATGATCTAAAGCTAGCGGACGAATCTAGGATGTGGTTGCAGCTTGCAGGCACGCAGGAGTAGCATGCATGCGGCAGCTGGTTGCGAGTGACGCGGCCGTGGGCCAGGTTTTAGTAGTACGTATTATAGCTAACGTAGAGCACAATGATAACCCACTTGGCAAACTAGAGCTATGGCGTCTCTTCCTGTAAAGGGCAAGTGGGCTTAAACCCCACCGTCCTTTGAACCCAACTCCTCGAATCTCGAGACATAAATCAGTGTGGTGGGCATTAAACACATCTTTTGTGTTATGACGATGTAACCATGGTACCATGTACTCTGTCTTAGGCTGTTTTCAAGAGAAAAGACATCGTACTGTCGGCGACCGGTGGGCATTCATTTTCTGAACTAATGAAGCGTCACACCTAGTTACACAACAATGGGTACAAGTGCATGCATGCTTACGTGACGTACACATGTATTCTACCACAATTACGACTACAGAAATAAGAAACAGCTTTTTTGGGTTTGAAATACTCCTATATAGGTTATTAAAAAGCATATCAAAAAGGGAGTTTTTGGTCTGCGTCACTCCCAAAGTAGGATATTCGAGTCTTGCCACTCAAACTTCACTATTTTGGTGGTGTCAATGCCGCTTGCGGAAAAAATAGCTACATGCCCCTGCGCGTAAGTTGCCGTCATGTTGCCATTTAATTTGTTTTGTTTCCTTACACAGTTACACTCACTCGACTGGAGGGGGAGGCGAGGTGGCAGCGCCGGATCGGCAGCGGAGAAGCATCACAATGGACTGGATGATGGCAAAAATACTAGATGGAATGAAATCTATTTTTTTCACACACTCGACTGGTGGGTCTGAAAGTGTCAAGTTAATCTTCTCTCCATTGTCGATGAAATGGAAAGCGGTGGGTCCGAGACCGTCAACCGAGTCTCCTCTCCTTTGCTGATGACATGGTTAAATGGGGGCTCCCAAAGAGCCAAAGGAGTCTCCTTGTTGTTGCGGTTGACGTGACGAAGTGGTGGGTCTCAGATGGAAGAAATGGGGCAAGGAAGATGACAACTTGACGGATTGAAATCTTTCACGCATACACACGCTCAATATGATATCCGGTTTAGATACATAAATGTAAATTAAAGAATCCATCATACAACAACGACGACAACGACAATTGCGGTGTCGTTGGCCTAGGATTCCATGCCTACGAGGTGACGATTCGGATGGATGGCCAGCCAAATGTCTTGAATGTGTCTGCGAACATTTAAAACTTCCGTTTGATGATTGTGCATCGAAGATGCCCCTAAGAGTATCGGGTATCCACGCCAACCTCGAGCATTGCCCATGCGCTCTTCCGCACGAGTGAATCCGTAATAATAACGTGCGGCAATGGACTATCCGACCTGATCCACCCGCAGGAGCACGGCGGCGGACGATCCGACCAGATCCACCCGCAGGAGCGCGGCTGCGGTGGTTTCACCACCATGCACGTCAACGGAGACCTCGGGCGGTGGTGCGCATCTGCAACAAGTTTCGAAGGTGGCGGGAGGGAGGACTCTGAGGGAGCGGTTGGCTATCCATGTGCACGCATCGTCCACCTAGGGATGACGTCTAGGCAATTATAAACGACGTCCACTCTTACACAACGGAACTACTCTATACCCGACACTTCATGCCTGATTTTGAGACGATACTTGATCCATTGGTTGCGCGAGACTTGCTCCTAACCATGCATGCTGGATCCATAGCATCGTCTCAAAATCAGGTAGGAATATCGTCTGTATAGCAATGCTCTTTACCCAACCCTTTACACGAGCTGCAGGAGGTCGTTAGGCGTCTTCGTTGTATAAAATGAAGGAGTATTCTCTGTTGAGCGCTGCTACACACACGGCAATGCTCAGTCGATTTACAGACGATCCTTTTGATCTAAGCATACATGCATGGGATAAAATGAAGCACATCGGAGCATCGTCCATTGATCGGCCAGTGAGTTTCGGTTGCACAGTACTTCCGTTATCTGTTTTGTAAAGTTCGTGGACTTAAATACCCCCACATGACATATTCCTCTACTCAGTGCAATACTTTTCCTACGCAATCCCTGCATGCATGCTGCATGCACTGTAACGACACGCTTAATCAGTAGCAGGTCGCTGTTTCCCCTTTACGGCAATTGCGTGCTCCGGTTTCCCTCCTAAATTTCAAGCGGCCCGTGTGGAACCGGAATGTTGGGATCGGGCGTGAAAAAGCCACCCCGGCTGGCTTTTATCGTCCTCGTCCCCCAACCCCTGAGCCTCGCTGGGTCCCTTCCCTCATGATTCCTGGAACTTGTGTGAAGTGAAGGCAGGTGATACCACCAAGAGTCCGAAGACCCACACATGACACATGTCTTTTTCCCTCTGCAGGAGCTGCCTTGCCTGCGTTGGCCCGTTTGACCGACACCAGCGCCTCCTCCTACTTGAAAAAGCATCTTGTATCCCCACTACGGGCACACATGTGAGTTACAAACCGGACCTCCTTGGTTTTGCCTCCTAGAAAAAGAAAGCCGTCGTGCTTGTTTGGTGTTGGACGTATCAGCGCATTTAGCTTCAGTCCAAGTGGTAGCTGACTAGCTGTTAAGCCCGTTTTCTTGAAGCCTGGCTAGGGTTTAGTCAGTGGAGTACCTTGGGGGGTCGATGGTAGTTAATGCGGGCTGGCTTTGATCGCGGGCTGTTCTGGCATTCGCAACAACAACACTGCAGTGCGGCTCAGCGAGAGAGATGGTACTGTTCCCAACTGGCTGGCGTTTTCACACAGTTGTCCTCCCGTTTCGATCTACGCCTATACATAGATGATGGTCCAACTCCAACGCACGGACCAATCCAATCGTGTCCGCTTGGTTCCGTGTGGACAAAAATTACGGGCCCACACAAGCATCCGCACGGACACGCCATGGACGCCTGTGTCGCCCTCCTCTTGTCCTCCCTTGACCCGTCCGTCTTTCGTACACGCACCCGCTCCATTCCCTATCCTCTCTCAAAACCCTCCCGTCCTCCCGCCATGGTCGGCGCGCCAGATCTTGCCGTCGCTGTCCCCGCCACGGCCACTCACGTTGTGGCCCGAAGAAGCCAAAGAAGGTGCGCAACATTTCAGGTGCAGGCCGCCACTACGACGAACGAGGCTTTCGTCGTCGCGGCCGCGCAAAAGGCCCTCCTCGTGATGGGCTTCCGCGGTGAGCCAGCCATTCTTGCCGCCGCCACTGCGGCTGCGGCCAGCACAGACTCGACGACGGCCTGGCCGCCGCTTCTGGAGTCGCCGCGCATGTCAACCACGCCACCGACGTATGGGTTCCTACCCGTACACACCACCGCCGTGTCCCTATTCTCCACGTTGCCTTGGGACGACTCGTCAGAAATGGGTGAATACGTGTCGAGCTTGCACGAGGTGCCCACCGTTGACCTCAACCGCACCCCTGTGGACGGCGAGTCCACCGGGACACAAGGGAAGTACCAACGGGTGGTCTCGTCAGCCAACTTGCCCGATTCCTGTGACCTGTTTGCTAAAACGCCCACCCCGACGCCAGCCAAAGTCTTGGAGAAGATGATCAACGAGGGCGGGCAAGCTTATGATGAGGACGAGACCCAAGACTTCCAAGATGCCCAATAAGACACACAAGGCCAAGATAGCCACGGCCAATACAATGATGGCCAAGACTCCAAAGGCAGCGAGGGTCTCGACATAGACGGAGAGCCATTGGAGTTTGAGGGTGAGCTCGAGGCGCAAGGCATGTCACAAAAGAGGAAAAGTGTGAGGACGGGAGCATACACGAATGTGGAGGACAAGTTGATTTGTGAAGCCTGGATGGCAATTGAACAAGATCCCAAAACCAGCGCCGAGCAAAAGGGAACAAAATTTTGGAAGAGGGTCTGTCGGGGATATACCCCGCGGAGTAACCCGCCCGGAAGTATAACCCGGCCGGACTTGGCGATTCACCGGCGACCCGCACTGACCAGACGGTTTACAAGCAACATGACTGAACATTATGACTCACTGGTAACCCGGCAGGCGGGACAGACGGATGACAAGTTCCAAGGCCCAGAAGGTCGGCTCATGTTATGGTGGGCCGGTTTAAGAGGAAAGGCGTGAGGAACATTTATCTTACAAGGAGTTAAGACCTGGACTTGTATCCGGTTTGTATTAGAAGGTAGACTAGTCCTAATCCTAATAGGACTCCACATTTAACCCGCCCCTCTAACTTATATAAGAAGGGGCAGGGCTCCCCAAAGGGGGACAAGCAACAAGCAAGAAGAAACAATCTCTAGGGCTAGACACAAAGAGCCGGTTTACCGACGACTCCATCATGATGATAATGAGACCTAGCCACAAACAGCATGTAGGGTTGTTACCAGATGATGTTTCCCGGGGCCCGAAGCTGTCTAAATCCTTGTCTTGTGTGTTGCGTCTCTCGATCCCGATCAACCCCTCTCAAGCTACCACATAGATGTGTTGGCCTCACGACTAAGTCCTGACACTAAGGACATCTGCCGTGACAAATCCACGACAGTTGGCGCCCACCGTGGGAGCTTCTGTTATAAAGCGGCGTCATGTTTGCTCATTGATCCGGCTTATAAAGTCATATATGAAGAACCACTTGGGGGCTTGGTCGTATTCGAACCATAAGCTACACCTCTTGATCGGCGCAAGGCCACCAGGAAAATCACTTGGGGGCTTGGTCGTATTCGAACCATAGCTACACCGTTTGATCGGCACAATGCCATAATTATGACTACTTGGGGGCTCTGGTCGTATCTGAAGCATAGCTTAAACCCTCTTGATCATACACATACATCATCATATATTGCATCATACATTGCATCATCATTACATCATCATAGCATGTATCATATGTGCATGGATATACCGGTTTATATGGCAGGAATCGGTTGTCAAACCAAGTTATATTATTCAAATCTTTAATAGCCAACACGGCTGGATTTTTATTATGGTTATCAATAACCAATATTATGATTGAGGTTTTTAAAGTTGCTTCAGCGCAATGGATATAATTTATTCTACAATGGAAGGAATAGTCCCGAGTCGCTGCAGGCTTACGACCCGGCACTTGGGGGCTACATTATTCAAGTTGGGATTACATCAAATACACAAGTCTCATGTCGCTACAAGCATGCACCATGACACTTGGGGGCTAATGCAAAGTCATTGTTTGCTCACCTTATTGAAGACCTGACTCATCACATCGTAATGAGCCGGCCCTTGGGGGCTACCAATTGCTCATGTCAACAATTCAAGATACAAATCTTTTAATCTATTATATTGAAGGGTCCACTGCTCATTTGGTAAAGCACAAGGCTCTTAACCTTGTGGACGTGGGTTCAAGCCCCATGATGGGGGTTACATCATATGATGTTATTTTTATCGAAGTATATTTAAAAAGTCCCTGCTCATTATTGCATAATGACCCATCCCTTGGGGGCTATACTGGTTGAAGTTTTTATGAGCATAAGGCAATTTCAAGTCCTAGGTTGCTGCAAGCATGACAACCCGACACTTGGGGGCTACATATATGGAGTATTCAGTTTTTACTAGTGAATGAGATGAACAACATGGATTTCTTCAAAGTGGTAGTATTATATGGAAACAAGTCTCAAATCATCACTTTGTTCTATTCAAGACTTGGGGGCTACAGGTAATATGGATATAAGGGAAAAATATCTTTCAATTTTCTGTTTTGAGCAAACCAGATTGACCCCGGTGTCTGCAACAATCATAACCCGGCGTCATCAATAATCATGAACCGGCGTTGGCAACAATCATGACCCAGAATTATCAGTTTTTATAACCCGTCGATTTTGGAAATCATAGCTTGGCAAGTTCTACATTTTCAAGCCGGCTGAATATTAGTTGAGTATTTGAAGACCAATATTTTTGTCAAGTCGGATCATTGAAGGCCGACTCAAATGGATTCTTTATTTACAATATTTATTCTACAAGTAAATTGTTTATAAAACTGGTCTATTGACCCAGATTTTCTAGAAGGAGGAAATGGCAAGGACTTAAGGATGATCAGGTGCCGGTTTACAAGAATTCTTAACCCGGAGCACAATGTGGCAAATTTGTTCTTGTGTTTATTTTGCAGCATAAGTTTATCATGGATAAATCCAAGCTAAACTTGGGGGCTAATGTCGGGGATATACCCCACGGAGTAACCCAGTCAGAAGTATAACCCGGCCGGACTTGGCGATTCACCGGCGACCCGCACTGACCAGACGGTTTACAAGCAACCTGACTGAACATTATGACTCACTGGTAACCCGGCGGGCGGGACAGATGGATGACAAGGCCCAAGGCCCAGAAGGCCGGCTCATGTTATGGTGGGCCGGTTTAAGAGGAAAGGCGCGAGGAACATTTATCTTACAAGCAGTTAAGACCTAGACTTGTATCCGGTTTGTATTAGAAGGTAGACTAGTCCTAATCCTAATAGGACTCCACATGTAACCCGCTCCTCTAACTTATATAAGGAGGGGCAGGGCTCCCCAAAGGGGGACAAGCAACAAGCAAGCAGAAACAATCTCTAGGGCTAGACACAAAGAGCCGGTTTGCCGGCGATTCCATCATGATGATAATGAGACCTAGCCACAAACAACATGTAGGGTTGTTACCGGATGATGTTTCCCGGGGCCCGAAGCTATCTAAATCCTTGTCTTGTGTGTTGCATCTCTCGATCCTGATAAACCCCTATCAAGCTACCACATAGATGCGTTGGCCTCACGACTAAGTCCTGACACTAAGGACATCTGCCGTGACAAATCCACGACAGGGTCGGTATTTAATTTCGTGAATGTAGGAAGTTTGATCCCTACAAGTTTGAGAGTCACCAGACGGACGTGTCAATTGAAAAGAGGCGGGGCTCCATCCAAGCCAGGTTCAATGAGTTTTGTGGTGCTCATGAGAATATAAAAGGCCGTTCCGTGAGTTGCCTTATGATCAAAGACATGGTATACATTTTCTTCCCTTTGTTGATAAAGAGCATATACCATCCTCCTATGCATATGAATCTATCTTGTTCATTTCAAATATAGGCATTTCAAGCCTTGGACACCTTTAGGGTCCAAAATGCTGGCAAGCCATTCACCTTAAGCCATTGTTGGAGGTTGATCAAGGATTTCCCGAAGTTCAAAGATCAATATGCCGCCCAAAAGAGAGGTGGGCGCCTGAACTTGACCCAAGTGAAGTTGAAAAAGAGGACAAGGAGAAAGACCAATTCCAAGGTCGATGCAAAGCGTGATGCTCGGGCATTCGCCTTGCAAGAAACTTTGAAGGGGTTCATGACCCAAAAGGAAGAGGAAAGAGAAGAAGCGCCAAGAGAAAGAGGAGGCACTGAAGACCTACTTCGACGTACAAAGGAAGAAGCTCGAGATCGAAGAGACCAATGCCAAAACAAGAGCAAAGGAGGTCGAGATCGACGAGGCCAATGTGAAAACAAGAGAAAGGGAGGTCGAGTGATATGTCTCCAACGTATCTACAATTTTTTATTTCATGCTATTATATTATCAATCTTGAATACTTTATATGCATTTGTATGCTATTTTATATCATTTTTGGGACTGACCTATTAACCCGGTGCCCGGTGCCAGTTTCTGATTTTTCATTGTTTTTTGGCTTTTCAAAAAATCAATAAAAAACAAAGTCCAAACACGATGAAACTTTACTTTGATTTTTTTGGACCAGAAGGGACCCTAGAAGGTTCGGTAGAAGGCCAAAATACCTACAGGAGAGCCACGAGCTCACAGGGCGCGCCCTGGGGGGTAGGGGTGCCCCCTGAGCTTTTCGGCCCCACGCAACTCCGTTTGATGTAATTCCACCTCTATAAATTCACATATATTCCCAAACCAACAGAGAGCCACCCGAAACATTTTTCCACCGTCGCAAACGTCCATTCTTCTGCGATCCCGTTCGAGGCCTTTTCGCGTACTCTATCAGAGGGGGAATCAATCATGGAGGGCTTCTACATCATCAGTGCTGCCTTCCGATGATGGGTGAGTAGTTCACCACAGACATACGGGTCCATGGCTACTAGCTAGATGGCTTCTTCTATCTCTTTGATCTTCAATACAATGTTCTCCTCAATCTTCTTGTAGTTCTATCCGATGTAATCTTGTTTTGCGGTGTGTTTGTTGGGATCCGATGAATTGTGGGTTTATGATCATATTATTCATTGAAAGTAATTGAGTCTTTTCTGAACTTTAGTATGCATGATTGTTTGGCCAACTAGATTGGTTTATCTTTACTGGGAGAGGTGCTTTGTAATGGGTTCATTTTTGCAGTGTCCTCACCCAGTGACAGAAGGGGTAGCGAGGCACGTATTGTATTCTTGCTACTAAGGGTAAAACGACAATGTTTAATCATGTTGCTTGAGCTTAGTTTGTCAATATCATGTCATCTTGCTTAGGGCGTTACTCTGTTTGTTATGAACACAATACCATAGATGCATGTTGGATAGCAGTCGATTGGTGGAGAAATAGTAGTAGATGCAGGCAGGAGTAGGCCTAATTGTCACGTACGTGATGCCTATATACATGATCATTGCCATGAAAACGTCATAACTATGCAATTTTTTCTATCAATTGCTCAACAATAATTTGTTTACCCGCCGTATGCTATGTGTTCGAGAGAGAAGCCTCAAGTGAAAACTATGCCTCCCGGGTCTACTTTTATCATATTATTAAAACCAAAAATACCTTGCTACAATTTTGCACATTTTCTTTTCTTTTTCTTTATCTATCTATCACTATAAAAATTTATCATTGCAAAATAACGAGTTGAAGGGGATTGACAACCCTCTTGCCTGCGTTGGGTGCAAGTATTTGTTTTTGTGTGTGTAGGTGCTGAAGAAGGGAATTTGTGTGGTTCTCCTATTGGTTCGATAACCTTGGTTCTCACTGAGGAAAATACTTATCTCTATTGTACTGCTTCACCTCTCCTCTTCGAGGAATATTTCAATGCAGTTTACAAGTAGCATCGTGGTGCGCTTATCGCCAAGGAAGTGGAAATCATGGTGTCCGACTCAAGCAAGATGGCCCCCCAAAAGAAGGCTTGGCTTGTGGGCAAGCAAAAGGTCATCCAAGACCACGACTATGCTTGATCATCTTTTATTTGTTTGTTTGTCATGAACTAGGGCCGAGATAGATGAACTATGGCCGTGGCGATCCTTTTGGTGAAATGTTGTATGCCGGCATGGCATATAGTACTATGCAAAAACGTTATCTATTTGCTTTATGTTTTGCTATCTATTTGTTATTTTGGTTATGAATGTATGAAAGTTGAAAAACATCCCAGAGGGCCATATTGGCGGGTGGACTGGCCGGTTGGGCGCACCACCCAGATTGGTGTGGACAACGGTAGATATGGGCCAAATTGGCGACCCAAATGGAAGAAAAGTGTGTCCGTTTGCGTCCCTGCGTTGGAGTTGACCTTAAGGCATCTTCAACGCGGCCATGAAAATGGACACCCTAAGTGTCCACAGACATGTCCGTCCAACTATATACATCAAATGTTCGCCCTAGGTCAATAAAAAATTATATTGATCAATAGCAATTTATATAAAGTGCAAACATATTCAGTTCCAACCAAAATACATCAGATGTTCATAAGTTTTGTACATGCGGCTGATTACAAAATTACCAGTCAGGGTTGTTCATGTAAAAAACCTTATTTTTTGCCTCCCAGACCGATTGTCTATGCCTAACTCTTCACTATGCTTCCAGCTCCTCCTTGTCGTCCGATTCATCCAAATTGGTCGCCAAGCGCTTCAACATCCTAGCATTGAGGCTTCCACCGCATCAGGATGTAAGTCTGACATCTTCATGATCAACTTCTTAGAGTACTCAGAAGCGGCTGCAAGTTCAACCTTCTTCTCTTGGAGGTAGATCATCTTCTCTTGCACCACGATGAGCCTGTCAGACCTCTCGTCCTTCTTTTCCTCCTTTATGTCATTGCGCTGACGCATGGATCCTCCTTCTTCGCCATTGATGTCCTTGAACATCTTCCTCATCTTGGCCGCCACACCTTCTCATCCTTCCACTTTCTTCCTCAATTCATCTTTTTGGCTGGAGCAAGGTATTTTGTTGGATCACCATCTTCACCTACATTGGACATGGTAGTGGTCTTGGCGGAATTGGCAACGACATTGAGCCACTTGGGGTTTCATTCAACTTCAACAAATAATGCATGAATAGAAAGTGCTTCTTCTCCGTATTTAAGAACAATGTGATCGCACGACCGGGCTACAAAGAAAATGCATTATCAACTAGTTGCATATTCAGCCAAATGACGAACACATAGAGCATATCCGACCAAATGCCCAACACATATCTAGCAAAAAAGAACACATGATCTCTAGGAATGACATGTCACTTGGCCATCGGACTTGCAATTGTTTGTAACAAATGCAATACTTGCTCGCGAGCTCTTGAATTGTGTAACATCGATTAGTGAGTGGCTTCAGCTTACGCTCACAGATCATCGCTGTGTGATAGAAAACATAGTGCTTTTGTTGATGGAACCAAGCATGCACATTTGTCCATATGGTAGTGGCCATTAGCTCTGTGGCATGAATCGGATCAATGCTGGTGGCCAACCACACATCAACCAACAAATCATACTCTTCAAGTAATTTTTTTCCTTCTGGTCCTCACATACCGCGCACACATCATTCGGATCATTTTCTGGCTGGTTGTCGTCCAATTGTTGGATCTGCATCGGCTGGGCCAGGGATTGCTGGATGTCCGACATCTAAGTGTACATTAGCTAGGTATCAACCTCCTTCTATGAGCCATCCGCTTGCCCATCTACATAGCCACCATCATGGATCATGTTAACCAACGCCTCCTCCTCATCCACCATCGCGATTGACAACAACATGATGGCAAACATTGACCGGGCACCGACGGGTGTGGAAGCAGGCATCTGCGAACGGGCAAGCATCGGCGACTGCGACTCCACGAAGTTGTACTCCCCACTGAGGTCGATGTTGTACGACATGTGATACCCGGTGGCGATGGTAGGCCCGGGCGGCTGCAATGGACTGAGCTGCATGGCGGCGAAGTTGTTGGAAATATGCCCTAGAGGCAATAATAAATTAGTTATTATTATATTTCCTTATTCATGATAATCGTTTATTATCCATGCTAGAATTGTATTGATAGGAAACTCAGATACATGTGTGGATACATAGACATACACCATGTCCCTAGTAAGCCTCTAGTTGACTAGCTCGTTGATCAATAGACGGTTACGGTTTCCTGACCATGGACATTGGATGTCGTTGATGACATGATCACATCATTAGGAGAATGATGTGATGGACAAGACCCAATCCTAAGCCTAGCACAAGATCGTGTAGTTCGTATGTTAAAGCTTTTCTAATGTCAAGTATCATTTCCTTAGACCATGAGATTGTGCAACTCCCGGATACCGTAGGAATGCTTTGGGTGTACCAAACGTCACAACGTAACTGGGTGGCTATAAAGGTGCACTACGGGTATCTCCGAAAGTGTCTGTTGGGTTGGCACGAATCGAGACTGGGATTTGTCACTCCGTGTAATGGAGAGGTATCTCTGGGCCCACTCGGTAGGACATCATCATAATATGCACAATGTGACCAAGGAGTTGATCACGGGATGATGTGTTATGGAACGAGTAAAGAGACTTGCCGGTAACGAGATTGAACGAGGTATCGGGATACCGACGATCGAATCTCGGGCAAGTATCGTACCGATAGACAAAGGGAATTGTATACGGGATTGATTGAATCCTTGACATCGTGGTTCATCCGATGAGATCATCGTGGAACATGTGGGAGCCAACATGGGTATCCATATCCCGCTGTTGGTTATTGACCAGAGAGATGTCTCGGTCATGTCTGCATTATTCCCGAGCCCGTAGGGTCTACACACTTAAGGTTCGATGACGCTAGGGTTATAGGGAAAGTATGTACGCGGTTACCGAATGTTGTTCGGAGTCCCGGATGAGATCCCGGACGTCACGAGGAGATCCAGAATGGTCCGGAGGTAAATATTTATATATGGGAAGTCCCGTTTCGGTCACCGGAAAAGTTTCGCGTGCTATCGGTAACGTACCGGGACCACCGGGAGGGTCCCGGGGGTCCACCAGGTGGGGCCACCAGCCCCAGAAGGCTGCGTGGGCCAAGTGTGGGAGGGGACTTTCCCCAGGTAGGCTGGTGCCCCACCCCACCAAGGCCCAAGGCGCAGGGAGAGTGGGAGGGGGCAAACCCTAGGTCCAGATGGGCCTTAAGGCCCACCCTAGGGCGCCCCCCTCTCTCCCTCTCCCCTCTGGCCGCCACCCTAGATGGGATCTAGGGCTGCCGCCCCCCTTGGGGAGGGAACCCTAGAGGGGGTGCAACCCCTCCTCTCCCCCTATATATACTTGAGGTATGGGGCTGCCCAACATATGTGATTTGATCTCCCTCTTGGCGCAGCCCTACCTCTCTCCCTCCTCGTCTCTCGTAGTGCTTGGCGAAGCCCTGCTGGAGTCCCGCGCTCCTCCACGACCAGCACGCCGTCCTGCTGCTGCTGGACGGAGTCTTCCCCAACCTCTACCTCTCTCCTTGCTGGATCAAGGCGCGGGATACGTCACCGGGCTGTACGTGTGTTGAACGCAGAGGCGCCGTTGTTCGGCGCTTAGATCGGAATCGACCGCGATCTGAATCGCTGCGTGTACGACTCCACCAACCGCGTTCTTGCAACGCTTCCGCTTAGCAATCTACAAGGGTATGTAGATGCACTTCCCTTCCCCTCGTTGCTAGATTACTCCATAGATTGATCTTGGTGATGCGTAGAAATTTTTTGAATTTCTGCTACGATCCCCAACAGTGGTTTCTGAGCTAGGTCTATGCGTAGTTTCTATGCACGAGTAGAACACAAAGTAGTTGTGGGCGATGATTTGTTCAATTTGCTTATCGTTACTAGTCTTATCTTGATTCGGCGGCATTGTGGGATGAAGCGGCCCGGACCGACCTTACACGTACGCTTACGTGAGACTGGTTCCACCGACTGACATGCACTTGATGCATAAGATGGCTGGCGGGTGTCTGTCTCTCCCACTTTAGTCGGATCGGATTCAATGAAAAGGGTCCTTATGAAGGGTAAATATCAGTTGGCATATCACCGTTGTGGTTTTGCGTAGGTAAGAAGCGTTCTTGCTAGAAACCCATAGCAGCCACGTAAAACATGCAACAACAATTAGAGGACGTCTAAGTTGCTTTTGCAGGGTATGCTATGTGATGTGATATGGCCAAAAGGATGTGATGAATGATATATGTGATGTATGAGATTGATCATGTTCTTGTAATAGGAATCACGACTTGCATGTCGATGAGTATGATAAACCGGCAGGAGCCATAGGAGTTGTCTTAATTTATTTATGACCCGCGTGTCAATGAAAACGCCATGTAATTACTTTACTTCATTGCTAACCGTTAGCCATAGTAATAGAAGTAATAGTTGGCGAGGCAACTTCATGAAGACACGGTGATGGAGATCATGATGATGGAGATCATGGTGTCATGCCGGTGACGATGGTGTTCATGACGCGCCTCGAAGATGGAGATCAAAGGCGCAAGATGATATTGGCCATATCATGCCACTTTATGATTTGCATGTGATATTTGTCATGTTTACATCTTATTTGCTTAGAACGACGGTAGCATAAATAAGATGATCCTTCACTAAAATTTCAAGAAAGTGTTCCCCCTAATTGTGCACCGTTGCTAAGGTTCGTTGTTCCGAAGCACCACATGATGATCGGGTGTGATAGGTTCTAACGTTCGCATACAACGGGTGTAAGCCAGATTTACACATGCAATACACTTAGGTTAACTTGACGAGCCTAGAATGTACAGACATGGCCTCGGAACACGGAAGACCGAAAGGTCGAACATGAGTCATATAGTGGATACGATCAACATGAATATGTTCACCGATGATGACTAGTCCATCTCACGTGATGATCGGACACGGCCTAGTTGACTCGGATCATGTATCACTTAGATGACTAGAGGGATGTCTATCTAAGTGGGAGTTCATTAAATAATTTGATTAGATGAACTTAATTATCATGAACATAGTCAAAAGGTCTTTGCAAATTATGTCGTAGCTCACGCTTTGGTTCTACTGTTTTAGATATGTTCCTAGAGAAAATTTAGTTGAGAGTTGACAGTAGCAACTATGCGGACTGGGTCCGTGAACTGAGGATTGTCCTCATTGCTGCACAGAAGGATTATGTCCCTAATGCACGGCTCAGTGTACTGATCCTCGAGCGTCGTCTGTAGATGTTGGGAAACATCTGACATACACGTTTTGATGACTACATGATAGTTCAGTGCGTAATGCTAAAGGTTTAGAATTGTGGCACCAAAGACGGTTTTTTGAAACGTGCAGAACATATGAGATGTTCCAAAGACTGAAATTGGGATTTCAGACTAGTGCCCACGTCAAGAGGTATGAGACCTCTGACAAGTTTCTTAAGCCTGCAAACTAAGGGAGAAAAGCTCAATCGTTGAGCATGTGCTCAGATTGTCTGAGTACTACAATCGCTTGAATCGAGTGGGAGTTAATCTTCCAGATGAGATAGTGATGATTCTCCATAGTCACTGCCACCAAGCTATTGGAGCTTCGTGATGAACTATAACATATCAGGGATAGACATGATGATCCTTGAGCAACTCGCGATGTTTGACACCGCGAAAGTAGAAATCAAGTAGGAGCATCATTTGTTGATGGTTAAACCACTAGTTTCAAGAAGGGCAAGGGAAAGAAGGGATACTTCATGAGACGGCAAATCAGTTGCTGCTCTAGTGAAGAAACCCAAGGTTGAACCAAACCCGAGACTAAGTGCTTCTGTAATAAGGGGAATGGTCACTGAAGCAAAACTACCCTAGATACTTGGTAGATGAGAAGGCTGGCAAGGTCGACAGAAGTATTTTGGATATACGTTATATTAATGTGTATTTTACTAGTACTCCTAGTAGCACCAGGGTATTAAAATACCGGTTCAGTTGCTAAGTGTTAGTAACTCGAAATAAAAGGCTACGGAATAAACGGAGACTAGATGAAGGTGAGATGACGATATATGTTGGAAGTGTTTCCAAGGTTGATATGATCAAGCATCGCATGCTCCCTCTACCATCGAGATTGGTGTTAAACCTAAATAATTGTTATTTGGTGTTTGCGTTGAGCATAGACATGATTGGATTATGTTTATCGCAATACGGTTATTCATTTAAGGAGAATAATGGTTACTCTATTTATTTGAATAATACCTTCAATGGTCTTGCACCTAAAATGAATGGTTTATTGAATCTCGATCGTAGTGATACACATGTTCATGCCAAAAGATATAAGATAGTAATGATAGTACCACATACTTGTGGCACTGCCATTTGAGTCATGTTGGTATAAAACGCATGAAGAAGCTCCATGTTGATGGATCTTTGGACTCACTCGCTTTTGAAAAGATTGAGACATGTGAACCATGTCTATTGGTAGATATGCATGAAGAAACTCCATGCAGATGGATCGTTTGGACTTACTTGATTTTGAATCACTTGAGACATGCAAATCATACCACATGGGCAAGATGACTGAAAGGCCTCGTTTTCAGTAAGATGGAACAAGAAAGCAACTTGTTGGAAGTAATACATTTTGATGTGTGCAGTCCAATGAGTGCTGAGGCACGCAGTGGATATCGTTATGTTCTTACTTCACAGATGATTTGAGTAGATGCTGAGTATATTTACTTGATAAAACACAAGTCTGAATTATTGAAACGTTCAAGTAATTTCAGAGTGAAGTTGAAGATCGTCGTGACAAGATGATGAAATGTCTATGATATGATCATAGAGATGAATATCTGAGTTACGAGTTTGGCACATAATTAAGACATTGTGCAAATTTTTTCACAACTAATACCGCCTGGAACACCATAGTGTGATGGTGTGTCCGAACATCATAACTGCACCCTATTTGATATGGTGCATACCATGATGTCTCTTGTCGAATTACCACTATCGTTTATGGGTTAGGCATTAGAGACAACCACACTCACTTTAAATAGGGCACGACACAATTCCGTTGAGACGACACCATATGAACTATGGTTTAGAGAAACCTAAGTTGTCGTTACTTAAAAGTTTGGGGCTGCGATGCTTGTGTGAAAAAGTTTCAGGCTAATAAGCTCGAACCCAAAGCGGATAAATGCATCTTCATAGAATACCTAAAAATAGTTGGGTATACCTCCTATTTCAGATCCGGAAGCAGAAGTGATTGTTTCTAGAAACAGGTCCTTTCTCGAGGAAAAGTTTCTTTTGAAAGAATTGAGTGGGAGGATGGTGGAGACTTGATGAGGTTATTGAACCGTCACTTCAACTAGTGTGTAGCAGGGCGCAGGAAGTTGTTCCTGTGGCACCTATACCAATTGAAGTGGAAGCTTATGATAGTAATCATGAAACTTCGGATCAAGTCACTACCAAACCTCATTGGTCGACAAGGATGTGTACTACTTCAGAGTGGTACATAATCCTATCTTGGAAGTCATTTTGCTAGACAAAAATGAACCTACGAGCTATGGAGAAGCGATGGTGGGCTCGGATTCCGACGAATGGCTTGAGGCCATAAAATCCGAGAAAGGATCCATGTATAAAACAAAGTATAGACTTTGAAAGAACTACTTGATGGTCGTAAGGCTGTTGGGTGCAGATGGATTTTAAAAGGAAGACAGACAATGATGGTAAGTATCACCATTAAGAAAGCTCGACTTGTCGTTAAGATGTTTCCCGACAAGTTCAAGGAGTTGACTACGATGAGACTTTATCACTCGTAGTGATGCTAAGAGTCTGTTGGAATTATGTTAGCAGTTACTGCATTATTTATGAAATCTTGCAGATAGAATGTCAAAATATTGTTTCCTCGACATTTTTTCTTGAGGAAAGGTTGTATGTGATACAACCAGAAGGTTTTGTCAATCCTGAAAGATGCTAACAAGTATGCAAAGCTCCAGCAATCCTTCTAAAGACTGGAGTAAGCATCTCGGAATTGGAATGTACGCTTTGATGAGATGATCAAAGATTTTGGGTTTATGCAAAGTTTATGAGAAACTTGTATTTCCAAAGAAGTGAGTGGGAGCACTATAGAATTTTTGATGAGTATATGTTGTTAACATATTGTTGATCAGAAATGATGTAGAATTTCTAGAAAGCATACAGGGTTATTTGAAAAGTGTTTTTCCATGGAAAACCTTGATTAAGCTACTTGAACATTGAGCATCAAGATCTATAAGGATAGATCAAAATCGCCTAATAGTACTTTCAAACGAACACATACCATGAATTATTTTTGAAGGAGTTCAAAAATAGATCGGCAAAGAAGGAGTTCTTGGCTGTGTTATAAGGTATGAGTATTGAGTAAAACTCAAGACCTGACCACGGCAGAATAGAGAGAAAGGATGAAGGTCGTCCCCTATGCTTTAGACGTAGGCTCTAAAGTATGCAATGTTTTGTACCGCACCTGAAGTGTGCTAAGCCATGAGTCAGTCAAGGGGTACATGTGTGATCTAGGAATGGATCACAGGACAACGGTCAAGGTTGTCCTTAGTAACTAGTGGACTAAGGAATTTTCTCGATTATGGAGGTGGTAAAAGAGTTCGTCGTAAAGGGTTACGTCGATGCAAACTTTGACACTAATATGGATGACTCTGAGTAGTAAACCGGATTCATATAGTAGAATGACTATTTGGAATAGCTCCAAGTAACGCGTGGTAGCTGCATCTACAAGATGACATAGAGATTTGTAAAGCACACATGGATCTGAAAGGTTCAGACTCATTGACTAATAAACCTCTCTCACAAGCAAGATATGAACAAACCCCATGAGTGTTGGATTCATTGCAATCACATAGTGACGTGAACTAGATTATTGACTCTAGTGCAAGTGGGAGACTGTTGGAAATATGCCCTAGAGGCAATAATAAATTAGTTATTATTATATTTCCTTGTTCATGATAATCGTTTATCATCCATGCTAGAATTGTATTGATAGGAAACTCAGATACATGTGTGGATACATAGACAACACCATGTCCCTAGTAAGCCTCTAGTTGACTAGCTCGTTGATCAATAGATGGTTACGGTTTCCTGACCATGGCCATTGGATGTCGTTGATGACAGGATCACATCATTAGGAGAATGATGTGATGGACAAGACCCAATCCTAAGCCTAGCACAAGATCGTGTAGTTCGTATGCTAAAGCTTTTATAATGTCAAGTATCATTTCCTTAGACCATGAGATTGTGCAACTCCCGGATACCGTAGGAATGCTTTGGGTGTACCAAACGTCACAACGTAACTGGGTGGCTATAAAGGTGCACTGCGGGTATCTCCGAAAGTGTCTGTTGGGTTGGCACGAATCGAGGCTGGGATTTGTCACTCCATGTAACGGAGAGGTATCTCTGGGACCACTCGGTAGGACATCATCATAATATGCACAATGTGACCAAGGAAAAGTTTCGGTGCTATCGGTAACGTACCGGGACCACCGGGAGGGTCCCGGGGGTCCACCAGGTGGGGCCACAAGCCCCAGAAGGCTGCGTGGGACAAGTGTGGGAGGGGACCAGCCCCAGGTAGGCTGGTGCCCCCCCCACCAAGGCCCAAGGCGCGGGGAGAGTGGGAGGGGGCAAACCCTAGGTCCAGATGGGCCTTAAGGCCCACCCTAGGGCGCCCCCCTCTCTCCCTCTCCCCTCTGGCCGCCACCCTAGATGGGATCTAGGGCTGCCCCCCCTTGGGGAGGGAACCCTAGAGGGGGCGCAGCCCCTCCCCTCCCCCTATATATACTTGAGGTATGGGGCTGCCCAACATATGTGATTTGATCTCCCTCTTGGCGCAGCCCTACCTCTCTCCCTCCCCGTCTCTCGTAGTGCTTGGCGAAGCCCTGCTGGAGTCCCGCGCTCCTCCACCACCACCACGCCGTCCTGCTGCTGCTGGACGGAGTCTTCCCCAACCTCTACCTCTCTCCTTGTTGGATCAAGGCGCGGGAGACGTCATCGGGCTATACGTGTGTTGAACATGGAGGCACCGTTGTTCGGCGCTTAGATCGGAATCGACCGCGATCTGAATCGCTGCGTGTACGACTCCACCAACCACGTTCTTGCAACGCTTCCGCTTAGCAATCTACAAGGGTATGTAGATGCACTCCCCTTCCCCTCGTTGCTAGATTACTCCATAGATTGATCTTGGTGATGCGTAGAATTTTTTTGAATTTCTGCTATGATCCCCAACAGAAGTAGTATGGTGGAATCATCTGCGCCACCCAGGGCAGTGGCGATTGCAGGACCTGCACCACTTACCGAAGGAAATTGTTGGGGAACACAGTATTTCAAAAAAATTCCTACGATCACGCAAGATCTATCTAGGAGATGCATAACAACCAGAGGGGAGAGTCTGTCTACATACCCTCGTAGACCGAAAGCGGAAGCATTGAGTAACATGGTTGATGTAGTCGAAAGTCTTCGCGATCCTACCAATCAAGTACCGAACGCACGACACCTCCACGATCTGCACATGTTCAGCTCGGTGACGTCCCTCGAACTCTAGATCCAGCTGAGGCCGAGGGAGAGTTTCGTTAGCACGACGGCGTGTCGACGGTGATGATGAAGTTACCGACGCAGGGCTTCGCCTAAGGACTACGACAATATTACCGAGGTGAAACTCTATGGAGGGGGGCACAACACACGGCTAAGAAATCAACTTGTGTGTCTATGGGGTGCCCCTACTACCTCTTGAGCACTTGCGTTGGTTTTCCCTTAAAGAGGAAATGGTGATGCAGCAAAGTAGCGTAAGTATTTCCCTCAGTTTTTGAGAAGCAAGGTATCAATCCAGTAGGAGGCCACGCACGAGTCCCTCGCACCTACACAAACAAATAAATCCTTGCAACCAACGCGATAAGGGATTGTCAATCCCTACACTTTCACTTACGAGAGTGAGATCTGATAGATATGATAAGATAATATTTTTGGTATGTTTATGATAAAGAGAAATAAAAGATGCAAAGTAAAAGAAATGGCAAAGGAAATAACTAAGTATTGGAAGATTAATATGATGGAAGATAGACCCTGGGGCCATAGGTTTCACTAGTGGCTTCTCTCAAGAGCATAAGTATTCACGGTGGGTAAACAAATTACTGTTGAGCAATTGACAGAATTGAGCATAGTTATGAGAATATCTAGGTATGATCATGTATATAGGAATCACGTCCGAGACAAGTAGACCGACTCCTGCCTACATCTACTACTATTACTCCACACATCGACCGCTATCCAGCATGCATCTAGAGCATTAAGTTCAAGAGAACAGAGTAACACTTTAAGCAAGATGACATGATGTAAAGGGATAAACTCATGCAATATGATATAAACCCCATCTTGCTATCCTTGATGGCAACAATACAATACGTGCCTTGCTACCCCTACTGTCACTGGGAAAGGACACCGCAAGATTGAACCCAAAGCTAAGCACTTCTCCCATTGCAAGAAAGATCAATCTAGTAGGACAAACCAAACTGATAATTCGAAGAGACTTGCAAAGATAACCAATCATACATAAAATAATTCATAGAAGATTCAAATATTGTTCATAGATAAACTTGATCATAAACGCACAATTCATCGGTCTCAAAAAACACACCGCAAAAGAAGATTACATCGAATAGATCTCCAAAAGAGAGGGGGAGAACTTTGTATTGAGATCCAAAAAGAGAGAAGAAGAAATCTAGCTAATAACTATGGACCTGAAGGTCTGAGGTAAACTACTCACACTTCATCGGAGAGGCTATGGTGTTGATGTAGAAGCCCTCCGTGATCGATGCCTCCTCCGACGGAGCTCCGAAACAGGCCCCAAGATGGGATCTCGTGGATACAAAAAGTTACAGCGGTGGAATTAGGGTTTTGGCTCCGTATCTGGTAGTTTGGGGGTACGTAGGTATAT